>NC_053389.1:316344591-316579591 GCF_905171765.1 Bufo bufo
CCAGTGCAGAGCTTGCTCAGGAATGGCAGCAGGCAGGTGTGAGCGCATCTGCACGCACAGTGAGGCGAAGACTTTTGGAAAATGGCCCAGTGTCAAGAAGGGCAGCAAAGAAGCCACTTCTCTCCAAAAAAAACATCAGGGACAGATTGATCTTCTGCAGAAAGTATGGTGATTGGACTGCTGAGGACTGGGGCAAAATCATATTCTCCGATGAAGCCTCTTTCCGATTGTTTGGGGCATCTGGAAAAAGGCTTGTCCGGAGAAGAAAAGGTGAGCGCTACCATCAGTCCTGTGTCATGCCAACAGTAAAGCATCCTGAGACCATTCATGTGTGGGGTTGCTTCTCATCCAAGGGAGTGGGCTCACTCACAATTTTTCCCAAAAAAAAAGCCATGAATAAAGAATGGTACCAAAACACCCTCCAACAGCAACTTCTTCCAACAATCCAACAACAGTTTGGTGAAGAACAATGCATTTTCCAGCACGATGGAGCACCGTGCCATAAGGCAAAAGTGATAACGAGTTGGCTCGGGGACCAAAACGTTGGCATTTTGGGTCCATGGCCTGGAAACTCCCCAGATCTTAATCCCATTGAGAACTTGTGGTCAATCCGCAAGAGGCGGGTGGACAAACAAAAACCCACTAATTCTGACAAACTCCAAGAAGTGATTATGAAAGAATGGGTTGCTATCAGTCAGGGATTGGCCCAGAAGTTTTTTTGAGAGCATGCCCAGTCGAATTGCAGAGGTCCTGAAAAAGAAGGGCCAACACTGCAAATACTGACTCTTTGCATAAATGTCATGTAATTGTCGATAAAAGCCTTTGAAACGTATGAAGTGCGTGTAATTATATTTCACTACATCACAGAAACCACTGAAACAAAGATCTAAAAGCAGTTTAGCAGCAAACTTTGTGAAAACTAATATTTGTGTCATTCTCAAAACTTTTGGCCACGACTGTACATACTTTTATTAAGCATTACCGCTTAAATTTCTCCAATTCTTCCCGAACTGTCCTTTGGACGTAAAGTCCTTCAGGCATTAGCCCCCCCTTGATGTTATAATTTTGGATATCTTCTTGTGGCAGTCATGGTGGTGATCTGGAAAATCTGAATTGGACTTACCGGTAATTTTGGTTTCCATGAAATCACCCTGACAGCCCGTTATTACCTCCCCAATTATTTTCATTATTTGCTTAATTTCGTTGAGGGTATGAATTAATACCTTCTAATTATATAATAGTTGCTTAGATTTATCTCCACCTCTCACTCTTGTAATTTTGGAAAGCACTGGTGTATGGTGTTTTAACCTTTCTCTGTTCCTGCCCCTGCAGAGGTCAGGGGTCAATCTCCTTGTGGTCGTCATGGTGATCTCAAGGAAAATTTTTCCTTTAGTGTGCAAGCGCGGCCACTGCTGATGGATTGCAGTGTGGTCGTAACTCCTGGAAACGAGCAGTGTATAATGTGATGGAAAAATGAATTGGAGGTGTATAAACTCCAATTTAAATGTGCCTGTTTTCCATCCACAGGCTACATTTAGGTGCACCTGCGAGGCCTGGGCCATATCAGCCAGTCTTGAGTGGGACTCGCAGACTCCTCCCTCCTCCCATTTCTAGCATGGCTACATGCTGGAGGTAACTGGTGAGTTTTCTGTGAGTCGGACCTCACACTCCTGTAATTCGCCCACTGGCCCCTGGTATTGCCCATACGGCACAGGTAGGTGAGTGTTAGGACCCAAGCTACTTGAGAAACCTTGGCACGGTGCTCAGACATGTCCTCCATAGTAGGATATGTTGGCTAATCTCTCAATTTTAACATCAGTTTGAGGGTTTAGTAAGAACACAGAGTGCACCTGTCTTTGCAGATATTATTACATGGAAAAATGAATCCTGCCAGCAAAGGAGGCAAAATGGATAATAACAATACATTAGTAAGTGCCTTGTATTCACTTTCATACATGATAAATGCCACTTGCTGAAGTGAGACAACCCCTGTAAATATTAATGACTTATCCTCGGGATAGCTGATTAGTGGGGTCCCTTCATAGTATTCCTGTTACAGCATTGTACGTTATATAGCGGCTGTGCTTGGCATTGCAACTCTGTCACATTCACTTCAGTGGCAGCGAGTTGCACAAAGCCCATGTGACATGTCACTGGCCTAGGGTCTTTTAACAGCTGATTGTCAGGAGTACTGGGAGTCGATCCCTGCCCGTTCCTTCCCCCAATCATCAGATAGTTGGTAACCTATCCTGAGGATAGGTGATACATATTTTAATCCTCGAAAATCCCTTTAAAAAGCATGTAGTTTCTTTCCTGGCAGTAGCAGCTCACAAATCCTTCCTGTATACTCATAAAGCATCTCCTGCGTGCATGGTACAGATGGGGTTCTCTTGCTCAGGATGTTCCTTTATTGCCCACCTCAAAGAGCAACCCTTTCTGTGCCAGACTCCACACAAGTGTGTGCAGCACAGTATGTCCAGATATTTGTAGCTTTCACCAGTGGTTGCAGTAAGTTCCAGCAGCTGGAGCTCATTGAGGTCAGCTTGTATGAATAGAGTAAGGCTAGTTCTCCCCAGCGACTTTGGTCTTGTAACATAAAGACCACAATGTAGCATTGTGACATTACTTCTAATGATTGGCAATAGGGTTGCACTGGGTATCAAATAATCAATACTTTTGTACCTGGATCGATTCGATACCGGGATTTGCCTTTTACCGATACTAGGCTGTGCTACTGTGCAATCTAGTATCAGAGAACATGGCGCGCGCTGCTGTCGCACCATGTTCTCTTCAGCAGCACAGTGGAGAAGGAAGCAGTCTCTCCCTCCCCACTGTGGCCACTGCCACCAATGAAGATAACTAACCTTTTAATACAAATATAGGCAGTGGGTGCCATCAGCAGAATCACATACCTGGCTCCCAACATCTATTATTGTGGTGACTCCATGTCATCCATAATCCAAACTAAATTTTTGGTAGCAAGTCACACATCCAACTTTGCCATCATAGACTGAAATGTAAGTCGTTGTGCAACGAGCTTGTGACCAGCCAAATAGCAAATCTAAAATAGCCATGTGACAGCAAGTCAGACAAATCACACACACTTTTTGGTGGCTCGACTTGTCTAAAGTGTTAATTTTACGCTACTGTGTAGTCCTAGATTTGGAAGCATGTTGGATAAAGTCCCCTTTGAAGTACAGTAAACCGGTTCACTGCTCCTCGCCTCCTCAGTCTGTCCTTGTTGCCATTTATCTCTTTACAGCCCAGTGTTTCCAGGCCTCTTTGAGTTTTGCTCTCGCTACACCGGAGCCTCTCTACAGGGTGCTACACAACTAAACAACAAGGTATTCAGCAATACTTCTTTATTATTATGCTTTATTATCTCATTATATGCAATGTGAATGATGCCTCGCTTAGGTGATATTATGTTGCTATGAGCGCAACCTTACTGATGCCTATTAGACACCATAGGACTGGTCGCACGGGATCCATTTTCAGGGCTCATGCGCACGACCGTATGTATTTTGGGGTCCGCAAAACCGTGTCCGCAATAAATACGGATGACGTCTGTGTGCATTCCGTATTTTTCAGCTGGGCCCTAATAGAACAGTCCTATCTTTTTCCATAATAGGACATGTTCTATTTTTTTTTGTTTTGCAAAACGGACATACGGAAACAAAATGCACACGGAGTAACTTCCGTTTTTTTTTTTTTGCAGACCCATTGAAATAAATGGTTCTGCATACGGTCTGCAAAAAAACACGGAAAGCAAATACGTTCGTGTGCATGAGCCCTTATGCTTAGACCTACATTGATTGCTAGAACACAGAAGCTGTGGAACTCTTCACCATGTGTTGCCCCTCAGGCTGCAGTTGTCTTCTGAAGAGCTCCACACACCACTTCTAGTGAACCCTTTGGGTCTCAGCATATGGACCACACTGACAAGGTAGAACCTTTTGCTCTCTAATGTTGTGGTTATGTTTATATACCACTTTATATTACACTCTTTCTTACCACTGTGTACAGCTCTGCAGTCGATGAATCTGTACAGAATAATTAATGGCTATGGACAATTAACAGTGTTTTCCTGAACTTTGATATTGATGGCCTATCATTAAGGCCATCAGTATTGGATCAGTGTGGTATAGAGATGGGCAATTTGATTTGTTCATTAAACAGAGTTCTTGATTAGCAAGGGGCTGTGTCTTCTGCTCATGCAGCTCTCCCCTGCACCATGATTAATAGGGCCAGACATCTCAACTTGGTAGCAGCGCCAGAGCAAGATTGACCAGGCTCGGTGAGATGTCCGGCCCTGTCAATCATGTTGGAGAACGGGAGTCCCTTGAGCAGCGGGGACAGACCCTCACTGCTCAAGAACGTTGATGAGCAAATCGATTCAACCATCTCTAGTGGAGGACCAACTTCTGGCACTATAGGCGATCAACTAATTAAAGGGCTGCAGCCTCCATTGTTTACCCAGCATAGCGCCCTACACTTTATAATGGCTGGGCCAGATACTGCATCTCTTTCCCATTCAAGTGAATGGGACTGAGCTCTAAAATGTACAAGGATGTGCCTGTAAACAATGAAGTGGGTGCAACTCCTTCTGGAACTCAATCAGGTGGCAGTAGTTGAACATCCACAATCTGTCCTAGGCATAGGCCATCAATATCAAATTATCCCTTTTAAGTTTTAATAATTATATATACAGTGGTCCTTCAAGTTACAACGACCATTGCAACTTTAGTCCATAACTCTATGGAAAAACCCGTGATTGGTTCCAAAGCCCAAAATGTCATCTCAAGATAAGAAAAAGAGAAGTTTTAAGAAAAATATGCAGATAACCAAGACAGGAATAGATGCTGTACGCTATAAATCACTTTCTATGGTGAGGGCAGGAGCCTCTTCAGGGTCTTACATAGTACATACATGTACCAGAAAAGTAAAATGAAGACGCAGTTCACTTAAATGTTCAAAGGAGCAGCTCATCCTGGCACAGACAGGGGGCAGTACATAAAACGTAGTACCACAGAGGATCTACTAGACCAGGCATGCTGAACCTGCGGCCCTCCGGCTGTTGCAAAACTACAACTCCCAGCATGCCCGAACAGCCTACAGCAGGGCATTGTGGGAGTTGTAGTTTTACAACAGCTGGAAGGCCGCAGGTTGAGCATGCCTGTACTAGACAACCAATACAGATGTTTTACCTGAGAAATGGCCATGTAGATTGGTTGGATCTGAGGCATTTTATGTTGAGTCTAGATTCAACTTGATGGGCCAGAAAAGACCATTGTGTGCTGAGAATATTGTATCCCGAGGCCATTGTATCTTGAGGGATCACTGTACTCTTAATAATATTTTTTTGCCTGCTAATTCTGTTGTGATATAAATTTGTGAACAGATTTGTGACATTGCAATTAACTGGGCTGGAGGACTTCATCACGCCAAGAAGTTTGAGGTAGGTTTGGAGAGTATGACATTAATTGTTCTCTGATATTCTTAGGTTTTCTTTTACTCATATCGCCAATTATTTTTGTAGGCTTCTGGATTCTGCTATGTCAATGATATTGTGATTGGTATTCTGGAGCTGCTCAAGTAAGTATGTTTAATCCTATATACTATGGAGTTTATGTTAGTAAATCACTTAAATAGCTTTTCTCTAATTTACCTTTGCTTCATTGCTCTCATGTTATCCATTGGAAGGTTAAATGCTGATTTTCACTATTGTATAATAGTAATATAATTGAACACCTACCTGAGAGAATACATAAAAGGCTTTTCATGGCTTACCCGAAAATGATCTCCATGTATAATACAGTCTCCCATATGTCTGGGGTAGTGGAAAAGCGAAGACTAAATTCTATGCAATGTGTATGGCCAGGTTTAGACTCTTGAGGTAACAACCAGGTTGTTTTGGAAGCATGACAAGGATAGTAGTAAACTTTATAAGGCTAAAAAAAAATGTTTGCGGTCAATTATCAAACTGGTGTAAAGTAGAACTGGCTTAGTTGCCCGTAGCAACCAATTATTTCCACCTTTCATTTTCCAAAGGAGCTGTCAAAAATGAAAGGTGGAATCTGGTTGCTATGGGCAACTAAGCAAGTTCTACTTTACACCAGTTTGATAAATGACCCTGATTGTTCCTTCCAGTTCGACCTTTGATCCTGCAGTTGATCCAGAGGAAGGCAAATACAATTCCATGAGCTAGAAGACAATTTTCCTCATCTCGGGGAGGGGGGGATCTTTCCCAATAATAAGGATTTACAGTTGTGGATCCATAATTCGGGGTCTGTTCGCATTAAACAGTCATATAAGGAATTTTGTGAAAATCACTGCTTATGCCCATAACATGTGAATAAATCCATAGGATTCTGGATGGTAGCTAGCCTGTTTCATTGTGGTTCACAATGGGCAGTTAGCCATTTGCTCCCAAAATATAACAGACTTTTTAAAGGGAATCTGTCACCCACTAATAAAACTACCTGCAATGGCCAGGAGTACATGTTAATACCATTCCGATCTTACCGGTGTATGCCCACAATGCCTATTCATATGCAGATGGAAAGGATTTCTGATTCAAAGTGCCCGATCCCTCTTCTTTTCTCTGATATCTGCTCCTCCAGTAACTTCCCAAGCCTTCCTCCCCCGACATCGTGGCAATTCAGGCGCCACCTGATGCTGTACCAGCGCCTGCACACTATATTCCCTTTTGTGGGCTACTGCCTCCAGGGTGTGTTCTGCGCAGGCACTGGGCCCTATGCTCTTAATGATAGGTGCCCTCTGATGTGAGATGTGGTATTGAAGCACTGATGTCAGGGGAGGAGGAAGCATCAGGAACAAGAGGGCGGCATGGGCACTTTGAAAAGGAAAGCCATCCCAGATGGGCACTTTGTATCAGATTTCTGGGCATTCAGTGCACATACTGATGACTTGCAGGCATGATCGGAATGGTGTTAACATGTACTGCTGGCCATTGCAGGTGGTTTTATTAGTAAAAATGGGTGACTGATTCCCTCTATAGATTATCCTGCTTTACATAGTTGTGTGGGGTCTAAGAAGAATGGTCCTTGTAACGGGCACATTTCCTGGACAGGCCGGTCTGAGCTGAGCACACTGCATCATAGTGATCTGATTCTATGGTCTGGGTCTACCCTCCCCTACTCACAGCATCATTTGGGTATGGGACGGTAGCCCGTGTGGATGGGTTGGAACATCACAGATCACTATATTCGCCTCAGGTGGGCAGCGGACTGTTTCCCTAACCACACAGCCATGTGAAAGCAACCTAATAAACTGTGAAATATGGAGAACGATGTGGAGATTCTGCAGTTTAAGATTACCAATGTATCTGGATACAGGAATAAAACAGAAGAGCTAGTGCTTGAGAGATTCTGGGCCCATACACCGTATGATATATTAAATGGCGCTAAGTCTCAGTAGAAACAGAGAAATCTTAAACCAAGCTGTGTCTAATGGATTTTCAACAGTAGGGAGATCTGAGGAGTAAGTTGACTTCAAGGCTTGTGCTGTGAAATTAGATAGTTAGCAGATTATATATGCAGATAACGGCCTTCATCTGTGGGTATACTGCATTTAGGAAAAATTTCTTCTTACAAAAGTTCACAAACATTAAGTTTGGAATAAGACATTTTAATTTTTCTCATCTTCTAAGGCAGGCATCCTCGAACTGTGGCCCTCCAGCTGTTGTAAAACTACAACTCCCACAATGCCCTGCTGTAGGCTGATACCTGTAGGCTGTTCGGGCATGCTGGGAGTTGTAGTTTTACAACAGCTGGAGGGCCGCAGTTTGAGGATTTTTGTTCTAAGGCAACATTCTTATGTACATTTTTTTACGCCTTGTTTTGCCTCCCATAGTGCCTGAGGTGCCAGACAGTTCTGTGAATCAAAGGGAAGCTGTCACCGGGATTTTGGGTATAGAGCTGAGGACATGGGTTGCTAGATCGTCGCTAGCACATCCGCAATACCCAGTCCCCATAGCTCTGTGTGCTTTTATTGTGTAAAAAAAACGATTTGATACATATGCAAATTAACCTGAGATGAGTCCTGTAGGTGAGATGAGTCTGGGACAGGACTCATCTCAGGTTAATTTGCATATGTATCGAATCGTTTTTCTTACACAATAAAAGCACACAGAGCTATGGGGACTGGATATTGCGGATGTGCTAGCGGTCATCTAGCAACCTATGTCCTCAGCTCTATACCCAAAATCCCGGTGAAAGGTTCCCTTTGATTCACAGAAGTGTCTGGCACCTCAGGCACTATGGGAGGCAAAACAAGGCGTAAAAAAATGTACATGTGAATGTCGCCTTAGAACAGGAATCCTCAAACTCTATACCCAAAATCCTGGTGACAGGTTCCCTTTAAAGCTGCCCGATCCCCTTTCCCCTGACTTCATCTGCCAGGGGAGAGTAGTGAGGGCCCCATATGCATTAGACAGTGGGCCACCTGCACTGAATTCAGCGAGTTCACCCAACAATAATCTAATTTGGTTTTCAGCAACCTTAGGCACTCCAGCTGTTGTGAAATTACGATTCCCAGCATGCACACTTGCTTGGCTGTTCTGGGAACTTCCATAGAAATGAATGGAGCCTGTGGGGAGTTGTAGTTTTTCTGCAGCTGTAGTGCCAAATGTTGCTGATGCCTGATCTAATGTGTATGGGAGCTTTACACCTTTACAGGACCCCTAGGGGGAGACACTGGAAGTCCAGATTGCCCGACTTGGTCACGCTGATACAGTAAGAATTGTTAACCATTCTGTGGGGGCAGGGTAATCAGGACTCAGCTACTCCTAGAAGTCCTGTCAGGATTTACTCAGAAATCATAGTAACATAGTACATAAGCCCGAAAAAAGACATCTGTCCATCCAGTTCGGCCTGTTATCCTGCAAGTTGATCCAGAGAAAGGCAAAAAAAAAACTGAGGTAGAAGCCAATTTTCCCCACTTTAGGGGACAAAAAATTCCTTCCCGACTCCAATCAGGCAATCAGAATAACTCCCAGGATCAATGACCCCTCTCTAGTAGCTATAGCCTGTAATATTATTACGCTCCAAAAATACATCCAGGCCCCTCTTGAACTCTTTTATTGTACTCACCAATCCTGCTCCAAAGCATAAAATGAGCCATATCATAGAGATCTGCTTCTCTCCCTCTATCATATGCTGCGTTCAGATAGGACAAGAAATCATCTAGCAGTTTCCAGGATTTAAATTTTGATGGCGTATCCTCAGGATAGGTCATTTATATGTGATCTGTAGGGGTCTGATCGCTGTTTGAGACCCAAGCACTCCTGTGATCAGGGGGGGCCTCCTTGCGGCTCACCAAGCACAGCGCCTTACATTTGATAGCGGCTGTGCTTGGAAAGGCAGCTCAGTCCCGTTCACTTGAAATGGACTGAGCTGCACATGGACCACGTGGCCTGTGAACGCAACATTACACGGCCTAGGAAGAAGCCTAAGCACTGACAGAGGGGCAGCTGTCTCTTCAATCAGCTGAATGGTGGGAGTCCTAGGAGTCGGACCACAGCCAAAACTGATCTTGATGACATATCCTGAACATAGGCCATCAATATGAAAATCTTGGAAAACCCCTATAAAGGAGTTTTCCCAGGATTACATTTTTCATATGTCTAGATATTGCTGTTCTATACTTCTTATTTCGCCCCTTAGTCTTCTTTTCATCCCCTCTCAGACCATTCACTTAATATGTCCAGTGCTGGTGGTAAAGAGCCATTTCTGGTGTGCCCTTGCTTATCGACTGGGCTGCACAATAGTAGGAGCAACTCAGACACTCTTATTTAAAGGGGTTCTTCAGTTTGGCATGTCTTCCGTGCTGCCGCCAGAACTCCGTAGCGGCCCCATTGACAATGGGGCCGGAGCGGTAGTGTTCACCCGCCGGAGTTCCTTGCCGCTAGAGTGAAAGTAGCCTTAGCTGGAAGAATACTGGATCTTATTGCCGTGTTTTATACATCTTTATAAATGAAACTATTTTTCAGGTACCATCCGCGTGTTCTCTATATAGATATTGATATTCACCATGGAGATGGCGTACAAGAAGCATTTTATCTCACAGACAGAGTCATGACAGTTTCTTTTCACAAATATGGAAACTATTTTTTTCCTGGAACAGGTAAGACAACAAGGGTCTGTGCACAGAGCTAAATCAACCACATCCATTATTAAACTTAGGGGAGTGAATGATGTAAGCCAAAATGATAGTTGTCCCCAAAGTTCAGCTGGTTGCTGGATGCGGTGGTGGCTTAGGGCTCTTTCACACCTGCGTTATTGTCTAAATGGCATAGAGTTCCGTCGTCGGGGCTCTATGCCGGAAGAATCCTGATCAGGATTATCCTAATGCATTCTGAATGGAGAGAAATCTGTTCAGGATGCATCAGGATGTCTTCAGTTCCGGAACGGAACGTTTTTTGGCCGGATCCGGAATTAATGCCCATTGGAAGGCATTGATCCGGCCTTAAGCTAAACGTCGTTTCGGCGCATTGCCGGAGCCGACATTTAGCTTTTTCTGAATGGTTACCATGGCTGCCGGGACGCTAAAGTCCTGGCAGCCATGGTAAGTGTAGCGGGGAGCGGGGGAGCAGTGTACTTACCGTCCGTGCGGCTCCCCGGGCGCTCCAGAGTGACGTCAGGGCGCCCCAAGCGCATGGATCATGTGATCGCATGGATCACGTCATCCATGCGCATGGGGCGCTCTGATGTCATTCTGGAGCGCCCCGGGAGCCGCACGGACTGTAAGTATACCGCTCCCCCGCTCCTACTATGGCAACCAGGACTTTAATAGCGTCCTGGGTGCCATAGTAACACTGAAAGCATTTGGAAGACGGTTCCGTCTTCAAATGCTTTCAGTACACTTGCGTTTTTCCGGATCCGGCGGGCACCTCCGGCAACGGAAGTGCATGCCGGATCCCAACAACGCAAGTGTGAAAGAGGCCTTAGCCAAAAGGGCAGGGCTTTAGTCTTTTTCCTACTGTAGTCACACCAGCAATGGGAGGAGGCTGCTGCAGCCAGCTGTCTTACAGTCAAACACAGGGCAGTGAGGAGGAGAGCGCGGACATGGTAGAGCTTTTTCTCAGTTATAACCCGTTATTGATCAACTAAACCTCTTTTCACACCAGTCTAACTGTCATAAGATTTGTAGCTATGAATCTTAATGACCTATAGCACATGCGCCTGCCAGCTGAAGGCACCTGAGTGGGTCCCATAAAAATCTTTATATAGCATCAACATAGTCTGCAGCGCTGTACAAACCGAGTCATAAATAACATAGAAACAAACAAGAGGAATGAGGGCCCTGCTCAGAAGAGCTTACAGTCTGAGAAGATGGGGATGAGACAAAAGGTAACAAGTGCTTGATCTGCACAATGGTCTAGCCATTTAGGAGTAGTTCTAAGGCCGCATGAGGCTCATGTTCCATTCCCATGTTCATATGTGCACGCATTGCTGAGAAAACAATGTTTTAATATATGCAAATTAGCCTCTAGGACAGGGGTGCACAACCTGCGGCCCGGGGGCCACATGCGGCCCTCAATACCATTCTATGCGGCCCCCAGCCATCTGGTAGCAGACATGTAAGTCTATGTCTTGTGGCTGCTCACATGAATCTTTCATGTATTGTCCCATTAGATGGGAGTCCTAGAAGTGTAACTAGACATTTAAAATATATACTGTATGTTCAATATGCCATAAATATAGTATTTTACTTGATAATACCCCTTTAAAGTTTATTTTCGGCCCTTGGAATTGGTTCAGGTTGACAATGTGGCCCTCAACCAGAAAAGGTTGTGCACCCCTGCTCTAGGAGCAATGGGGGCATTGCCATTACACCTAGAGGCTCCCCTTTCTCTGAGACTGCTGCGTCCTCTCCACTTTCATTGTCAGGGCCAGGCATGATGACATTTTCACTGCCTGGCCTGGTCAATCAAAGCGAGGAGGGAATGGCCGCTTTCCAAGTGGTTCCAAAGAAAGGAAGCTCCCTCTGCCTCCCATCAGCATCCCTGTGATCTCAGTTGCAGGGTGCCCAGGCTTTGACATGGAAGTCAGGGATCTAGTGAAGTGTCTCCATGTCAATGTCTATATTTGAACAAAAACCATAAAATCCTGCACTGGCCACTAAGCCGAATAATAGTTACCTGCTTATCTATTACAGGCAGGATTAGAATGAGGGGAAAGACAGGATCCACCATTCACAACTGGTGATGGTCAAAGCTTTTCTGTTATTTCCTTGTACAGTGACCTCTGCACAGGTCACAGAGCATGGCCAGAAAACTCCCATAGAAGTCAGTGAGGTCCTGGCTGCTGTAGTGCAATTTTCTTAATGCTTTCTAAATGCTGTTAAAAACAGCTCAAGCAAGATGTCCGCCCCCATAACGTCCAGGAAATAGAATGAAAAAAATCAGTGATCAGAAAATAAATACCGACCCACACTACACACTGTTGTACAGTATATGGTTATCATGCAATCCTGCCTAGGATATGCTATCATGGTCGATCAGCCTGACAGGAATGCTTACCAATGTGTAGTCTATGTTGGTTATCATGGAATCCTGCCTAGGATATGCTATCATGGTTGATCAGCCTGTCAGGAATGCTTACCAATGTGTAGTATATGTTGGTTATCATGGAATCCTGCCTAGGATATGCTATCATGGTTGATCAGCCTGACAGGAATGCTTACCAATGTGTAGTATATGTTGGTTATCATGGAATCCTGCCTAGGATAGGCTATCATGGTTGATCAGCCTGACAGGAATTCTTACCAATGTGTAGTATATGTTGGTTATCATGCAATCCTGCCTAGGATATGCTATCATGGTTGATCAGCCTGACAGGAATGCTTACCAATGTGTAGTATATGTTGGTTATCATGGAATCCTGCCTAGGATATGCTATCATGTTTGATCAGCCTGACAGGAATGCTTACCAATGTGTAGTATATGTTGGTTATCATGGAATCCTGCCTAGGATATGCTATCATGGTTGATCAGCCTGACAGGAATGCTTACCAATGTGTAGTATATGTTGGTTATCATGGAATCCTGCCTAGGATATGCTATCATGGTTGATCAGCCTGACAGGAATGCTTACCAATGTGTAGTATATGTTGGTTATCATGCAATCCTGCCTAGGATATGCTATCATGGTTGATCAGCCTGACAGGAATGCTTACCAATGTGTAGTATATGTTGGTTATCATGCAATCCTGCCTAGGATATGCTATCATGGTTGATCAGCCTGACAGGAATGCTTACCAATGTGTAGTATATGCAAGTGCCAGAGCGTAATGTGTAGTGAGGCCCAGCCCCTCATCCCTCTTAGAAGCTCTGGAAGTGAAGGCTATTCTACATTCTAGGACAGGTTGCTGGTAGCCATTTTAAGTTATTCTCTGAGAACCCCTTTAAGGATTTTTCACTTGGCTTCCCTTTTGCACATAATTAACCTTCTGTTTTTTGCCTATTGTCTTGTTTCAGGTGACATGTATGAGGTTGGAGCTGAAAGTGGCAGGTATTACTGTCTGAATGTCCCATTAAGGGATGGCATTGATGACCAAAGTAAGTGCTCACAATATACAATCTGGGTGAATAACCCTAAACATCTAAAAACCGAGCTGATGTTGGCCATAGCAACCATCTAGATGACGGCTTTACAGGGGTATTACCATTTCAGACAATGGGGGCATATCACTAGGATGTGCCCCCATTTTCTGATAGGTGTGGGTCTCACCTCTGGGAAAATGCAGCCGAAAATCAATCATGCAAAGTGGTGGTTGACAGTACCAGGTCTGGCCACCACCAAGCATTCCTATTGGCCCGCTGAAAATAGCAGACCGATGCGCTCGGCTATTTTCAGAATCACAGTAGAAATGAATGGGAGCGCACTGTGCTTGCGCAGCCAACGCTTCCATTCACTTCTATGAGGCAGAGGGAAATGGCCAAGCCAGCGCTCTGCTATTTTTGGCGCCTCATAGAAATGAATGGAGGGCAGCCGCGCATGCGCGGTGCGCCCTCCTTCACTTTGCTGGTTGGTTATACGAGATAGGTGTGGGTTCTAGAGGTGGGACTCACAACTATCAGACAATGGGGGCATAGCCTAGCGATATGTCCCTATTGTCTGAGATGGGAAAACTCCTTTAATTGTTCACACTCTGGAAAAATAAAAGCTGGAGTAGTTTCTCTGGGCAACACTGACTCTTTTTAAGAATCTGTTTCATGTGAGGGACCCTAGATGTCTTGTGAATATTCCCACCAGTAGAGGTAGATTCTTAATAACCAGTCGGTGCCTTATTCCATCTATTACACGTGTGGCTTCTTTCCTTTCTGTCTTTAAAGGTTACAGACACCTCTTTCAGCCTGTAATTAAACAAGTGATAGATTTCTACCAGCCTACCTGCATTGTCCTACAGGTAAAGACTACAAACTGGCTCTGGGTTATAGTGCATGTGCCCTGTGATCATTATAAGGGGTCTGTCGCCCCATAAACTGCATTTTGGTTGGTGGGGTCACACATTGTATCTCCTATTTACTAAGTGGGTTTCAGTATACCCTTACACAGGATTGGTAGAAGCAATACCTATTGAAGTGACTGTTTGGCTCCTGCTTTAGCCCATATTCACTTTTCTTTAACCCTAGTGTAAAGGGATTGTTCCACCATTACATAGCAATTATTGTACGATTATCATAAAACATTAACCGTTTCTAATTTATATACTGTTAAAAATATGATCCAGTGAAGTAATGTAATTTTCTTACATAGTATGGCACCACCTGGTGGTCAAATTAAATAGCAAAGTGTATGTCCACCTGCCTAGTGCTGGTGCGCATGTGTGCTCTTTGTAGATCACTTGAGATTGAAATAGGAAAGATCTAAGGAATAGAACCTCTGCTTAGCATGGTAGTATAGCTGAGAAGACCCCTTCTGTAGGGAAGGTATAATAATAGACTATATTATCAGTTGCCAGAGGGGGAAGGAGACTGATGCTGTCCAGAGCTTTCATCCAGTACTACCGATTAGCAGCAGTGCCAAGGAGAACACATGTTCATACCACTTTAATTTGCTATTGGCAGCATTTCATGACTTATGGTATTAAAATAATTTATGGGGGTGACCCATTTAACCCGTTATTTACTTCTTACAGCACTGCATCCAGTGTAAAGGGGCAGTAGACTGTTTATGTGTAGCATATATATTACTCATGTGTGTCATGTGTGTTTGGCTCTCTACGGCCCATTATATGAGTGCCTTTATTTGCTGTACTGGCCCATAAAGGAATGCCCCCCCCCCCATGGTTGTAGATGGACATTAGGGATACTGTACAGCACAGCATGCAGCAATGAATTAGTTACTGAAAGTAGAAAGGTGATTTTCTTATCTGCATATTTCTTCTTCACTTGTAGTGTGGCGCTGACTCACTTGGCTGTGACAGACTGGGATGTTTTAACCTGAGTATTAGGGGACATGGGTAAGCTGGGCACTAATCCTTATTGCGTGGCATGTTGACAACAGCAAGACTTTTTTCTTTGTGTATAATATATTATATGGGCTATTCTTTGAATGTCATACAGTGACTTACAATGCCTGCAGTGCTGGCATGAGATCCTTTATGTATTCAAACCACCACATTATCCATATAGCAATGTATTTAGTCATGTGAGTTAAAGGAATAGTCCAGTTTAGGATTTTGATGATGTAATATCAGGATAGCTGTACAAAACAAGACCGGCACTCGCTGGATGCGATATCTCTTCTCTTTTTATTTGTCACATAAAGAACTGTGACACGTTTCAGCTTGTGAAGTGAGCTTTTCTGAAACAGTCTGAGATGCTCACTTCACGAGCCTAAACACGTCACGGTTGTTGTTTGTGACAAATAAAAAAAGAAGAGATATCGCCTCCATTGAGTGCCAGTCATGTTTTGTACAGCGTACATGGGAGATTGATCCGGGACACGAGCACCATGCCACTGAATCAACGGACTGCCGACTGCACCATTGTTGGAAACATCAGGATAGGTCATTAATATCAGATCGCGGGGTCCGACTCTCTGCACTGCCACCAATCAGCTGTTTGAAGGGGCTGCCGCCCCTGTGCAAGCGATGCATCCTCTTCATCCACTGCAGTGTCCTTACAATGTAGATGGTGTGTAGGTAGACATTGAAGAGGTGCCTCGCTCCCTTCAAACAGCTGATCGGTGAGAGTCGCCCCCCCCACCTATCTGAAACTGATGACTTATCACGAGGACAGGACGTTGATTTCATGAAACCACAATCCCCCTGGAACACAAGATCTCAACCACATGGCAGAAATAAGGGGGCATATAGTCATTAGAATTTCCCAGTAGTGTAGCCTCTGGCTTTTGGCCTGTATCTTCAAAAGTTTCATACCTCGCCAGAAGGCCGTCTCAGATTGTCAGAGTGAATTTTATTTTACCTCAGGCTCAAAGTGGTTTAAGTATAAGAGAGCAAATACTATCTTCACTGGTCCCTGCTGCTCTCTGTGCTGGAAATGTCCTTTCAGTCAGTCACTGGCCACATGGTTGACGCTTCAGCAAATGATTTTTTGAGCGGGTACTTTCCTTGTGTTAAGACAGGAGCACGAATAGAGGGCAGTTGCAGGGAGTATCGTCTCTTATGATTTTAAGCCATTGAAAGCCTTCTGGCACCAGTTTTCTTCAGACAGGAGAGCCCCTTTAGGCTACATGCACACGGACGTTGTTTGTTTCAGTGTCCGTTATTTTTTTTTATGCGGACCCATTCATTTAAATGGGTCCGCAAAAAATGCGGACAGCACACCGTGTACCTTCCACATCAGTATGTCCGTTCTGTAGCCCCGCAAAAAAAAAAAATAGAACATGTCCTATTCTTGTCCATTTTAGGCATTGTTACAATGGATCCTCAAAAAAAACCAAAAAAAACGGATGGCATATAGATGTTGCCCGTTTTTTTGTTTGTTTTTGTCGTTTTTTTGCGGATCTGCAATTTGCGGACTGCAAAACACATACGGGATGTGCATGTAGCCTTAGCCTATAGTTTTTTTACTCTCAGTAAACATTCTATGTATGAGCAGTGGACTGTTATATATAACTTTTTTTCTTTTTCTTTTTATATCCATAGTGACTGTGTTCAGTATGTGAAAAGCTTTAATATTCCCCTGCTTGTACTTGGAGGGGGTGGTTACACTGTCCGCAATGTAGCGCGATGCTGGTGAGTATCTGTAGCAATAATCTCCGACTTTTGGCACTCTGGCTGTTGTAGAAATACAACTCCCATTATGTCCTTATGGCTGTCATGGCATGATGGGAGGAGTTGTGTTTCTGTAACTGCTGGAGAGGTATAAGTTAGGGAACATTGATTTCTAGGAATTACTGAAAAAACCTTTTAATATCGTTAAATATTTCTAGTGTAATATGTTAATTGGCTTTAATTAATCCTATTTTTTATATTGTGTTTTCCTGCTCACATTTCTGGTGAACTTCAAATCTTCTTTTTAAATGTACTTTAACGCAGGTTCTGCATATAAGTAAATGGGGGTTTCTGTGGGTGTCGCACCCCAGTGTAGATCAGCAGATTGCCCTGCAGCAGTTATCCGGTCACGGTGAGCCCCTGCCCATTCATAAAGTAAGATAAAGATGTAGACCCCTATTTCTCTGGGCCCTGTAGGAGGGATTTTCTTGAGCCTCTCATGTTGGTGTTAGCAGCATCAAGCACTGTATAGTGTCTGAATACAGTATACTGAAAGTAGCATTGTGGCTGATTTGTTGCTGCGGTATTCTATTGTAGCTGTCGGATGTGAAATACATATAAGTGGATGAGGGTGTATGAATTCCTATTAACCTGTGTTGTTCAGTTTGTGGACTACTCTCTCCAGGCCATTCTTTGCATTGGTTTTTAATTGACTTTAAAACGGAAAAATTAAAAGGAGAGAGTGGAGCGGTTTCCCATATCAACCATTTGGAATCTATGGTCAGCTGCTCCACCTTTCCCTTGCAGTAGAATTGATACAAGCACCCTGACTATGTCCTGCTCACACGGCTGCTGGTTTGTTACATTGTATCCACGTAGATGAGTGCTAGAGATATGAAATTCGGAACCATACAGAAATATGTGTTCTTGCCCTGTTTAGCTCACAAAGTGTTTCTTTGCCAGAAATGTTGTATGTAAACTGAAGCAGAAAGTACATTGACTGAACTTCTTTTACCCTATACAGTCCCTTTTAACGTTTGCTAATTCTGGATTTGTGTTTTTCAGGACGTATGAAACATCATTGCTAGTGGATGAAACAATTAGTGAAGAATTGCCTTATAGCGGTAAGCGTTTGTCAGTTACCTGATTTTATGGCATGATTCTTATAGTGCTTTGTTTTATCTTCATTAGGCTACTTTCACACTAGCGGCAATGACCTCCGGCAGGCTGTTCCGTCGGGTGAACAGCCTGCCGGATCCGTCCTGCCGCTAGTGATCGTGTGCCCCCAGACTGCCGCTCCGTCCCAATTGACTATAATGGGGGCGGAGGCACGACAGCGCCCGTCGAGAGGCTGCCGGAATAAAACTATGACATGTCCGATATTTATTCCGGCAGCCTCTCGCCGTGCCTCTGCTGGAACTCCGCACCGCCCCCAATGGGGACGGAGCGGCAGTCCCGGGGGCACACGGTCACTAGTGGCAGGACAGATCCGATAGGCTGTTCACCCGACGGAACAGCCTGCCGGAGTCCCCTGCCGCTAGTGTGAAAGTAGCCTTAGATCAGACAGATTTAGTAAGATATTAATTCATTGACAAAATATAGCTTTGTGTGAAAATTCCTTTGATCCTTTTTCTGGATTTGATCACCATAAATTAGAAATGCTTTGCCATAACCTATTTCCAAGAGAGTGCATGATGTTATTTTCTTGGTTTGCTGAGTACTTTTTTTTTTTTTTTTTTTTTTTATTGTTCTTTAGAATACTTTGAATATTTTGCACCGGATTTCACCCTTCACCCGGATGTCAGCACGAGGATTGAAAATCAGAATACACGACAGGTTATATAGAGTCTTCTTTTTCTTTTTTTTCACACGGTGTCTTTTTTTTGTAGAAAAATTATACAGTATCGGCAACAGAAATCCGAGTCTGACTCCGATTTCTGCCACAGATTTGAAGTTTGATGGCCCACTGACCTGCAAATAGATTAGCCCCATTCATGTGATATCCCACCATGATCTCCACCATAAGTGGAAACTGATTTCCACTGACGCTGATTTGAAATCCACACAGAAATCTGTGGGATCATAGTGGTATGTGAAGGAATACTCAGAACCTTAAGACTTTGTGGACACATTTTTATCTCTAGCTACAGTAGCATAATCTGTCTAAGTGGATCAGTTTAGCCTAGAGTGTTCCTTCACAACTGTCCTCTTATACTGCATTTCGACCGTCTTTTATGTGTACATCATTTGCAGAACATAACATTTCTCTTCTTACAGTATTTAGATCAAATAAGACAGACAATTTTTGAAAACTTGAAGATGCTGAACCACGCTCCCAGTGTTCAGATCCATGATGTCCCCTCTGATCTTCTGAGTTATGACCGCACAGATGAGCCAGATCCTGAGGAGAGAGGATCAGAGGATAATTACAATAGGTGTGTTTTTGTTTTGTTTTTTGTTTTTTATATATTTCCTAGATTCCTGAAAACCTAGTTAAAAGGTGACTGGTAAGTGGATTGGTGAAATATATGCCTAATGTTAATCCCCAATCTGAACGGCGTATCCTTTACTATATTTAGAATGGCAATATCTATCGGTTTATATCTCTATCCTTTTCCATCTAATGTATTCGTTGAACCTGCATTGTTGACTGTCTTTTATTGTTTCTAGGCCTGAAGCCTCGAATGAGTTTTATGATGGGGATCATGACAATGACAAGGAGAGTGATGTTGAGATTTGAGCTTGACTGTATGTCACTTTACATGTATCAGACTTTCCAAGCTTTTGCATTGTCAGTTTTATGACCAATATTTACAGTATTTTTTTGAACATTTTTGGACCAGGTAAATTTTTGCTGTCCAGCAAAGATGCACGGTTTTTCTTTTTTCTTTTTGACAATGGGATTTTAAAGATTAACTATTGAAAAGTGACTTCTCTGCACACTTACAGCAGTCAAGGCTACTTTTGGATGCTGGATTAATGTCAAGGATGAAAAATGTTTTAATACTTCATCTCTGGAGGGAGGGATTCTTCTTCCCAAAACAAGTTGTATTGTTTTGATATAACCTACTATCATAACTCAGATCAGCTATTGCATGATGAACGGAAGAGACTATTGTGGAGCACTTGGTTTTGTTTGTAGTTGGCAATTTATACTGTGGAGACTGTTCACTTTGCCGAACTAAAGTAAGTTTGCTGGAAGAATGCTTCTAGAAGATTTTACAAATGTAAATATGTAGGAAACAACATAAAGATTTTTAATATGCCCATCTTGTCTTGATTTATTGAATTACAACATGTATGTGTATATTTATATATGACATTTTAAGTGAAAATATGAGATGTCTATATCGGGGCTGCATTTCAAGAGCCGCAGTCATGGAAATCTGGTAATATGTTTGAATAGTAAATCATTTTTGAATTTTTAACTAGGGTCTGTCCCATTGAATTGCCTTCTCTTCAATATTACAGATGTTTACTGGATACCCCAAATGAAAGCGTTAGGGTCCATTCACACATCCGCAAAATGGGTCCGCATCCATTCCACAATTTTGCGTAGCAGGTGCGAACCCATTCATTTTCAATGGGGCCGGAATGTGCTGTCCATATCCGCATTTGCGGATCTGCACTTCCGGATCCACACTTCCGTTCCGCAAAAAAATAGAATATGTCCTATTCTTGTTTGCAATTGCGGATAAGATAGGTTCATTTTCTATGAGAGTGCCAGCGATGTGCCGATGTCCGTGTTTTGCGGATCTGCAAAACACATACGGACGTGTGAATGGACCTTTATTCTGAGCTCGTAAAAATAATACAGAAATGCATGCAGAAATCACCTCCACAGTATGAGGGCTTATCCTCATACAGCTGCATTATTTCTGGGCAGCAGAGTGCTGTTTAGACAACATGATCTGCTGCCTTGACTAAGCCGTTGGCGAAACGAGTTAGGTAAGTGAGGGACCTTCATGCACACAGTGTGTACTTGATGTACGTTTTTCATTGTTTCATTATTTTGTGGCTTGTGGTACCGGGTTCATATGCGACTTATTGTGAAGTCGCTAAGTGTATGTATGTGCTCTGATATCAGACATAATCCACTTGGATATGATGACATTTTAATATTTTGTTTACTGGTATTTATTATACAATGTATAAGTTTGTAACTGTCTGCATGTGAGCTAGTCACACTCACTAGTTTTGGCATTTTTAGCATGGCATTGGGGGACACAGCACCATGGGTATATGCCCAGCTGCCACTAGGAGGCTGACACTAGAAACAAAAAAAGTGTTGGCTCCACCCAGGTGGGCTATACCCCTCCGCCAGAGCCGAGAGAGAGCAGTCTAGTTCTAGTGTCCGTAGGAGGCAGACATGACCTGTTATCTTTTTTCGCAGGTCATTCTGCTAATTTTTTATTTTATTTTTCTCTTTTTTTTTTTCTCTGCAGGTTTCGGCCTGCTGTAGGGGTGGCTCCATCGTGTTCCACTTTAGTTGCCCCCCTGCGGGCGCGTACTCAGGTACCTGGCAGCAGGGGCGGACTGAGAACCCTCAGGGCCCCTGGGCAAAATAAATCAAGGGCCCCCTTACAGGCCCCACCCATGTTCTGCTGCAAGCCCCACCCTTGTCCCGCCTCCATGCCCCGCCTCCAGCCACACCCTACACAATCTTTAATAAGATTTCAAAGTTAAAGCGACACAAAAGGCACCCATACCACTTCAGCTCATTGAAGTGGTCTGGGTACAGTGTCCCTTTTGCAAATCGAGCTGCAATGTTCTAGAGAAACTGCATTGTTTAAGTTCCAGCAATAAGTCAGCCTCTAGTGGCTGGCAGCCACCTGAGGGCTTCCTGGAGTAAAACAGACCTTTGGTCTGGTATCTAACGCTGGACGTCCTCACACTCTGCATGATGACCTCCAGGGTCAGATTTTTCCCCATAGGAAAGCATTGATTCAATGCTTTCGTATGGGGTGATCTAATCTCAGCGTCCATTAGTGAGCCTCTGTTAGAAACAGTCCCCTCCACCTTGTACTTGTTCCACTGCTCTGCTACTTGCGGGCTATGTGGGCATGAATCCAGGGTTTTGAACTAATGGTGGTCTGTGGATGGCACTGTTGTGGGGGCTCTGTGGATGGCACTGTTGGGGCTCTGTGGATGGCACTGTTGTGGGGGACACATATATAGCACCTTATGTTATATATGTGTCATCCACAGATCCCCCCATAACACTGTATTCTATTACACCGGGCCCCGCTCACTGTAATACTAATTTTCATATGTGAACAAGAACAAGAGAAATCCTCTGCGATCCTCTCCCTCTCTGTACTCACAAACTCAGTAGCAGGCAGGCCGGGCGGCAGCGCAACTCACTGACGTCACGCGCCTGCTCCTCCCACTTTATGAATGAAGCAGGCGCGTGACGTCAGTGAGTTACGCTGCTGCCCGGCCTGCCTGCTACTGAGTTTGTGACTTGTGAGTACAGAGAGGGAGAGGATCGCAGAGGATTTCTCTTGTTCTTGTTCACATATGAAAATTAGTATTACAGTGAGCTGGGCCCGGTGCGATAGAATACAGTGAGTGCACCGGGCCCCGCTGCCATTACCACCATTACCAGGCCAGCATAACATATTGTTATTCTGCGGCGGGCCCCCATCCCAGTCGGGCCCTCGGACCATGTCCGAAGTGCCCGACCGGTCAGTCCGCCCCTGCCTGGCAGCCACCCAGTCCCCACTTGAAACTGCTTCCGCAGTGGAATTCCGGTGGACCCACTGCTCCGCCGAGGGGGTGGTCACTGCTGCGCCTGAAGACATTGGAAGGTAAGTAGGGATCCGGATCCATTGCGGGGGCCCTGTAGTCCCCTTCCCCCTCCCCCCCTCCTCTCCCATGGGCTCTTAGTGCCTGAGGCACTTTTGCTTCGGTGGTCCCTACATTCTATCTACCCCATCTCCAGGGGGTCGTTTTGGGGCCAGGGTACCTGCAGGGAGGCCCATGTCTTTGTTCTGGGTCCGGCATTTCGCCCTGGAAGTCGGGGCGTTACCTTATGGAGGAGCTCATAATGGGGGTCATTTTGGGTGCTTCTCCTGGCAGGGCGGCTTTTACCCTCGGCGCTGTGTCCCTCACACCCCGCGGCCGCTTCCGGACACCTCCGCGATCGTGGGCGTCCGTTCCCGGCCGCATGTTTCTAATTCAGGCCCCGGCTTTTCGGCCGACTAGGCCGCAGGTCACGTGGCGCAGAGCCTTCTCTCCGCCCACTCCTGGCTTCCCGGGCTCTCTCATTCACCCTCCCCTACGTGGGTGGAGCCCTGGGAGGCGCTTGGCCTTTCCTCCTATCCTGTATCTGCACGGGCTTCTGCCGGTCTCGGAGGGCGTTCCCTTCTCTCTGCCGGCTCCTTCCTCTCCTGCAGTGCCTGCACTCGGTCGCCATCTTGCTGCTCCTCTCCTGCGATTGTTTTTCTCATCTGGGACACAGCACCATTTGGGTCTGGTAGGCAGCCTTTTCGGCTGACTTTTGTCCTTGCAGGCTCCATCCTAAGCCCTCATGTCTTCTTCTGGTTGGAACCCCACTCCCCCTGCTGGGATTTCTACTCATTATGCCTGTTCCCTGTGTAATAAGAAGTTCCCATGCGGCCAGTCTAACTCCCTCTGCGCACAGTGCCTCGACCCCAGGCCGCCCCTGCAGTCCCCTCCGGGTCGGTCCTTCCAGAATGGGCTGCTACCCTGTCCCAAGCCATAGGGAACCTTGCCAGCCTCTCCCAATCCCTGGTGCAGTCTCTGGACAGTCTGCCTGCTCAGATTGCGGCCGCCTCTAGCAGGGACTCTACCGCTGGGGACGTCCGTTCTCGCTCTGGCACGCGATCCCGCAAGCGACCTCGTAGGGTCTCGGCCGGGTCCCACTCTTCCTCAGCTTCCCCGGATCATTCCCCGGAGCAGTCTGAGACGGGTGAGATTTCTTCTTTAGCCGCTTCCGCCGCTCCTGGGGACTCCTCTGATTCTGAATCAGAGCGGTGCTCGGCGATGTCTGCGGCCATACAGGATCTCATTAAAGCTGTCCGGAAAGCGCTCCATGTGCAGGACGATCCTTCTTCTTCCTCCCAGGAGTCGGTGTCCTTCCGCCGTTGTAGACATTCCACTGTGGTTTTCCCGAATCACGCAGATCTTGATGCACTTCTGGCTAAGGAGTGGCGTCATCCTGATCCGCGCCTTCACCTTACCAAGGCCTCGGATGTCCCTTATCCTTTTTCTGAGGAATCCGTCAACCTCTGGACGGTTCCTCCTCTGGTAGACTCTTAGGTGGCTCGCCTGGCGAAGGCCACTACCCTTCCTCTGGCTGACGTGGCTTCCTTGTCGGATCCCGCTGACAAACGGGTCGACTCCTTGGCCAAGTCTGTGTTCGTGGCAGCGGGTGCCGCCATCCGTCCTGCGTTTGCAGCTTCCTGGGTGGCCAAGGCCTGCGCTATCTGGGCAAAACAGCTCATCCGAGCCTTACCTCCAGACTCGGTCCAGGGGGAACTGGCAGTGCTTGCCTCTCAGATCTACCAGGCATCCAAGTTTCTTTGCGATGCCTCTCCACTATCTGGCTTCGTTCCTGGGCGGCGGATTCCACCTCCAAGAAGGCTCTAATTTCTCTTCCCTTCCTCGGTGGGAAGCTTTTTGGGAAGCGTTTGAAGGAGCTCATCTCTGAGGCCACTGGCAGTAAGAGTTCCCTTCTCCCCCAGAACCAACCTCGCCGCCGTTGCTTTCCTGGGTCGTCCTCTCGGGCGCATTCCTTTCGGGCCCCTTCCGCCTGATCAGACAAGAAGTCCACTAGGCCTTCCTTTAAGGCCAAGCCCTCCTGGCATGCCAAGCCCAAACCTGCTCGCCCCCAGTCCACTAAGCCACCTTCCGCATGACTCGGCTCCGGTCAAGGTGGGGGGCGCTTGCTCGCCTTTCAGAATATCTGGCAAGCAAGTGTGTAGGACGCTTGGGTTCTGGAGGTGGTTTCCTCCGGATACAAGATCGAATTTTCCGGTCTTCCGTCGGTACGGTTCTTCCTGACGTCAACCCCCAAGTCCCCCGCCAGGGCAGACGAGTTTTTTCGGGCCATTCGTTCCCTTCGCTTTCTAGGGGTCATCGTTCCGGTTCCGGAATCAGAACTCTTTCAGGGTTTCTACTCGAACCTCTTTACGGTTCCCAAGAAGGACTGTTCGCTCCGCCCAATCCTGGACCTGAAGGCGCTCAATCACTTTGTTCGTGTCAGTCATTTTTGCATGGAATCACTCCGGTCGGTGATTGCCTTTTTGGAGGCGGACGAGTTCCTGTCGTCCATAGACATTCAGGACGCTTATCTACACGTCCCCATTGCCCTCTCCCATCAAAGGTTCCTTCGCTTCGCGGTAGGTTCTCTTCATTTTCAGTTCGTCGCCCTGCCCTTCAGCCTGGCCTCTGCCCCGAGGGTTTTCACAAAGGTGCTAGCGCCTCTCGTGGCCCTTCTCCGTGCCAGGGGGGGTCGTATTGGTGCCTTACCTGGACGACCTTCTGATCCGGGCTCTGTCATTGGAGGTAAACCTGTCCAGCCTACGCATCACCCTCTCGGCTCTTGCCCAATTCGGGTGGCTCATCAACCACTCCAAGTCCTCTCTCGTCCCATGCCGGAGGATGCCTTTTCTGGGCATGATCTTCGACACTCGCCTTGGGCGGGTGTTCCTTCCCCCAGAGAAGATTGCCTCTCTTCAGGCAGGGGTGACTCGTCTCCGCGACCCGTCCCCCCTGACCATCAGGATGTCCTGGGCAGGATGGTGGCCTCCTTCGAGGCCATTCCCAATTCCACTCCCGGGACCTTCAGTTGTTCATCCTATCCAGGTGGGACAAGTCCCCGGCAGGCCTCGATCGCTGGACCCGTCTCCCTCCCGAGCTTTGCCAGGATCTCTCCTGGTGGCTGAATCCTCGGACGGTGTCCCTGGGCCGGTCCTTTCTTCCCCCCAGTTGGCGGGTGATCACCACGGATGCCAGCCTCTCGGGTTGGGGGGGCGGTCTTCGAGTCCCTCACTGTCCAGGGTCTTTGGTCTGTTCAGGAGTCCTCCCTGCAGATCAACGTTCTCGAACTCAGGGCAGTTTTCCTGGCACTGTCTCACTGGACTCCCCGTCTCCGCGGTCTCCCGATCTGGGTTCAGACAGGCCACAGCGGTGGAATTGTCCGTCTGAACCACCAAGGGGGCACCAGGAGTGTGATGGCCCTACAGGAAGCCTCCCGTATCCTGCGGTGGGCGGAGAAGCACGTTCCGGTCCTCTCCGCCGTGCACATTCCCGGGGTCGACAATTGGGCAGCAGACTTCCTCAGTCGTCGACCCGGGCGAATGGTCTCTCCACCCAGAAGTGTTCCTCCAACTTTGTCACCGTTGGAACTCCGGACGTGGATCTCTTCGCGTCGCGCCTCAACCGCAGGCTCCCGTGCTATGTTGCGCGGTCCAGGGACCCTCAGGCTCTCGCGGTCGACGCCCTAGTTCTGCCTTGGTCTCAGTTCGACCTTCTGAATCTTTTTTCCCCCCCATTCCTCTCCTTCCCAGAGTGCTCAAGCATCTCAAGGCAGCCCGAGTTCTGGCGATCCTGCTGGCTCCGGATTGGCCCCGCAGGGCGTGGTACGCAGATCTGGTGTTTCTGCTCGCCGACGTTCCGTGGCGACTTCCTCCGCACCACGATCTCCTTTCCCAGGGTCTTCTGTTCCACCTGAATTTACCTCAGCTTCGTTTGACGGCGTGGCTGTTGAGACCACGGTCCTTAAGTCCCGCGGTCTCTCGGACTCGGTCATCCGGACGATGCTTCACGCTCACAAGCCCCAGTCGGCCCGCATTTACTATCTGACCTGGAGAGCGTATTTTGCCTGGTGCGAATCTGGTTGTTTCCGCCCTCTCTGTTTCTCCATCCCTAACATTCTGGCCTTCCTTCAGGCCAGTTTTGATAAGGGTCTTCGCCTGGCTTCTCTCAGGGGGCAGATTTCGGTCCTCTTCCAGCGTCCTGTGGCCCCAGGTTAGGACTTTTCTCCAGGGTGTTGCTCGCCGAGCCCCTCCCTTTCGCTTTCCGGTGGAGCCATGGGACCTGAATCTCGTCCTCGACCCTTTCAGTCATCGCCCTTCGAGCCCTTGGCAGAGATCCCTCTGTCGTTTGTCTCGTTTAAGGTGGCCTTCCTCGTGGCTGTCACCTCCATCCACCGGGTTTCCGAACTTGCGGCGCTTTCTTGCCGTTCGCCTTTCCTGGTGTTCCATCAGGACAAGGTGGTTTTGCATCCTGTTCCCTCCTTTCTCCCGAAGGTGGTCTCCTCGTTTCATATTAATGAGGAAATCGTCCTTCCTTCCTTCTGCCCCAATCCTTCTCACTCTAGGGAGAAATCCCTCCATTGCCTGGATGTGGTTCGGGCTCTTCGCCTGTATCTTCGCCTCACGGAACCCTTCCGTTGTTCTGACTCTTTTTGTGGTCCTGGCGGGCCCTCGTAAAGGTTTGCCTGCCTCCAAGGCCACCATTTCTCGCTGGGTTCGGTCGGCCGTCAAGGAGGCCTATGTCGCGAAGGGCCGGGCTCCCCCTTCCAGGTTGACCGCACATTCGACTAGGGTGGTTGGGGCTTCCTGGGCGGTGCGTCATCAGGCATCAGCTTCCCAGGTCTGCCTGGGCGTCAGTTCACACTTTTTCAAAGTTCTACCATATTCATTCCTTGGCTTCTGCTGATGCCAGTCTGGGGCGCAAGGTTCTGCAAGCAGCTGTGCTTTAGATTGGTGGCATGGCGCTTGTTTCTTCCCTCCCTCGGTGACTGCTTTTGGACATCCCATGGTGCTGTGTCCCCCAATGCCATGCACGAGAAAATTGGATTTTTTGTACTCACCGTAAAATCCTTTTCTCGTAGTAGGCATTGGGGGACACAGATCCCACCCTTCTTGATTTTCTTCTTGTTCGAGGTCACGGTTTTTGCCTTGTTTGGTTGTCGGGTCTCCCCGGTTGAAGACTTGTTGGCTTTCAGTTTTTTTGGTTCAGGTGTGAGGTTCCTACTGCTTTTGTACCGACTGATCTCTCTCGGCTCTGGCAGAGGGGTATAGCCCACCTGGGTGGAGCCAACACTTTTTTTGTTTCTAGTGGCAGCTGGGCATATACCCATGGTGCTGTGTCCCCCAATGCCTACTACGAGAAAAGGATTTTACGGTGAGTACAAAAAATCCAATTTTTTTTTCTCTACGATCATGTGGATTTCTCTCATTTTAACTTTCTTGTATTTTAATTGAGTTTGATAAAGGAAATATAATTTTATTTATTTTATGGATTATTTTGTTATAGGCTTTAACACCAATATAGTGTGCAGGTTTAGATTAAATTCCTGGGTGTGCCTGGAAAATAGGTCTGGGTGGTATAGGATTAAAAAAAATCTGTAAAAAGGAGATTAAATTTGCAAAAATACAAAACGAACAGCAGGTGGCAAGAGAGCAAAACAAATCCCCAAAAATTCTTTAAATGTATAAGTGCTAAAAAAAACAAGGTCTGAGCAGGTAGGTCTCCTAAATAATAGTAGGGGTGAGGGGGGGGGGGGGGTTAGTCACTGAAGATGAGGAAAAGGCAGAGTTACTAAAAAATTTTTTTTAGCTCTGTATATACAAAAAAAAGAGAAAGGAGCCGATATTGGTGGTGCTGGGGCTGTTAGTACATCCAGTAATATACTCAATTGGCTAACTGTAGATACGGTCCAAGCAAAGTTAAATAAGGTAAATGTGAACAAGGCTTCAGGTCCAGATGGATTACACCCAAGAGTGCTTAAAGAGCTCCGTTCAGTCATTGCTGTGCCCCTGTTTGTAATTTTTAAAGGGGTTTTGCCATCACATACAATGGGGGCATATCGCTAGGATATGCCCTCATTGTCTGATAGGTGCGGGTCCCACCTCTGGCACCCGCATCTACAGCAAGAACGGAGTGGGAGCAGGGGCTGCGCGTGTGTGGTGCGCTCCCATTCACTTGTATGGTAGCAGCGCTTGGTAGTGGTTCTCCAGCCACAGCTCTCCCCGCTCCGTTTTCCTTGTAGGTGCGGGTCCCAGAGGTGATAGGTGCGGGTCCCACCTCTGGCACCCGCATCTACAGCAAGAACGGAGTGGGAGCAGGGGCTGCACGTGTGTGGTGCGCTCCCATTCACTTGTATGGTAGCAGCGCTTGGTAGTGGTTCTCCAGCCACAGCTCTCCCCGCTCCGTTTTCCTTGTAGGTGCGGGTCCCAGAGGTGGGACCTTCACCTATCAGACAATGGGGGCATATCCTAGCGATATGCCCCCATTGTATGTGATAGGAATACCCCTTTAAAGATTCTCTTGCCAATGATTGGCGCAAGGCAAATGTGGTGCCCATATTCAAAAAAGAATCTAGGTCCTCCACAGGTAATTAAAGACCTATAGGCTTGGAAAGTATAGTTTGTAATTGGATTGGAAACTGGCTGAAGGACGGTGTCTAGAGTTGTGGTCAATGATTCCTATTCAGAATGGTCCCAGATTATAAGTGGTGTACCCCAAGGTTCAGTGCTGGGCCCTCTATTTAATTTATTTATTAATGATATCGAGGACGGGATTAATAGCACCATTTCTATTTTTGCAGATGACACTAAACTGTGTAGAACTGTACAGTCTATGGAAGATGTCCATATACTACAAGCTGACTTGACCACTCTGAGTGATTGGGCATCAACTTGGCAAATGAGGTTCAATGTGGATAAATGTAAAGTTATGCATCTTGGTGGTAGTAGTAGTAATCTCTGTGCATCATATGTCCTAGGTGATGTAGCACTGGGAGAGTCACTTATAGAGAAGGATTTGGGTGTCCTTGTAGATCGTAGATTAAATTACAGCACACAATGTCAATCAGCTGCTTCTAAGACCACCAGGATATTGTCATGCATTAAACGAGGCATAGACTCGCGGGGCAGGGATGTGATCTTTACAAAGCATTGGTGCGGCCTCATCTGGAATATGCAGTCCAGTTCTGGGCACCAGTACATAGAAAGGACACACTACAGCTGGAAAAAGTACAGAGAAGAGCGGCTAAACTGATAAGGTGCATGGAGGGTCTTGGTTATGAAGAAAGATTAAAAGAATTGAATTTATTTTGTCTTGAGAAGAGACGTCTAAGGGGGCACATGATTAATCTGTACAAATATATGAATGGGCCATGCAAAAAATAAGGTGAAAAACTGTTCCATGTAAAATGCCCTCAAAAGACAAGGGGGCACTGCCTCCGACTGAAGAAGAAAAAGTTCAGTCTCCAGAAGCATCAAAGCTTCTTTAGGCCTAGTTCACACAATCGTATGGCTTTTATAGTTTTTTGCGGTCCGTTTTCACGGATCCGTTGTTCCGTTTTGGAGTTCCGTTGTGTTTGTTTCCTTTCCGTTTTTCTGTATACCATGTACAGTATACAGTAATTACATAGAAAAAATTGGGCTGGGCATAAGATTTTGAATAGATGGTTCAGCAAGAACGGATACGGAAGACATACGGATGCATTTCCGTATGTGTTCCGTTTTTTTTGCGGACCCATTGACTTGAATGGAGCCACGGAACGTGATTTGCGGACAATAATAGGACATGTTCTATCTTTCAACGGAATGGAAATACGGAAACAGAATGCATACGGAATACATTCAGTTTTTTTTGCGGAACCATTGAAATGAATGGTTCCGTATACGGAACACAAAAAAAGGCCCGTACACTCGCAAAAAAAACGTTCGTGTGAACTAGGCCTTACTGTAAGAACTGTGAATCTGTGGAATAGACTTCCTCAGGATGTGGTCACAGCAGGAACAGTGGACAGTTTTAAGGATTCATCTAAACCCTTTTTAAAAGTAAATCACATTAACGCTTATGAAAATGCGTAGAAATCTAAGTCTCGCTTCCTTCTGGGATTTGCGTCCTCACCTATCCCTTGGTTTGACTTGATGGTCTCTTTTTTTTTTTTTAACCGTATTAACTATGTAACCCAATGAACGAGTGTTTCATTCATTCATTCATCAGGTGATCAGCTGTATCTTTAGAAGAGTTTTCTCTCCTTCCTCACCACTCACTACACCAACTCAGCCTGTTGGACCCTCCCACTATACCCATTACATAATTCACAGCCCACTACTCTTTGAAGCATGCCCAGTCCCTTTCTGAAGTCTGTAGTGCACTGTATTTCACCTTCCCATCGGCCTCCCAGACAACAGTTATTGCAGCCTTGTGCTAAAATAAAAAAAAGTTCAAATTTTTCCTCATCCATTCTGCACTCAATACTCCATAATGAGAAGGTGAAAACACAATGTTCCAAATCTTCGCTAGCTTATAAAAAAGAAAAATTAAACCGATCACATAGTTCAGTGGGACACAAAGACATGACACAGCTGTTACCTATAGGGATATATGATGTCACAGAGCCACAGGACTGGCCTGAGCTTACTGAGGGGCGGAGTGAGGCGGGGGAACTTGGGCACTTTCAGCAAACTCTCCGCCCCTGGGCACTTGCAACGGCTCATTAGCATATCATAAAAACGACTTTTTGGGCAATTTGGATGATCTGAAAAACGAAACAAAGGTAACATCTGTGTCATGTCTTTGTGTCCCACTGAACTATGTGATCGGTTTAAAACCGATCAGGTTGGTGACAGACTCCCCTTAACCGCCTCCCGACCGCCTAACACAGGGATGCGTCCTGCGGGAGGTCGGTTTGTTCCTCCTTGACGCATCGGCGCGTCATCTCGCGAGACGCGAGATTTCCTGTGAACGCGCGCACAGAGGAGCGCGCGTTCGCAGGATTGGAAGGTAAACGAGCTGATCTACAGCCTGCCAGCGGCGATCATTCGCTGGCAGGCTGTAGATGCAATTTTTTTAACCCCTGAAAGGAGTTTTGTTAACAGCGTCTGATATACCTGGTCCTCTGGTGGTCCCTTTTGCTTGGATCGACCACCAAAGGACACAGGCAGCTCTGTAAGTAGCACCAATCACTACACTACACCCCCCCCTGTCACTTATTAACCCCTGATCACCCCATATAGACTCCCTGATCACCCCCCCCCCCCGTAAGGCTCCATTCAGACGTCCGTATGTGTTTTGCGAATCCGCAAAACACGGACACCGCAATGTGCTTTCCGCATTTTGCGGATCCGCACATTGCCAGAACTATATAGAAAATGCATTTTCTTGTTCGCAATTGCGGACAAGAATAGGACATGTTCTATAGGCTCTACAAAAAAAACGCAGTGTTCGCCCGATCAGGCCTGATCTTGTGCGCACACTTACGTTCAGTCCGCCCCACCGCAGTGACACAATTTTTTTTTTTTCTGATCACTGCAAAAACACCGTAAAATCGCTGCGGCGCAAAAGATCACTTTTGAGGGGCATGGCGAGTTCATAGAAGATTTTTTTTTTTTGTCACAAGTTAGCGGAAATTGATTTTTTTTGTTTTTTCTTACAAAGTCTCATATTCCACTAACTTGTGACAAAAAATAAAATCTCACATGAACTCACCATACCCCTCACGGAATCCAAATGCGTAAAAATTTTTAGACATTTATATTCCACTTTAGGGCCCCTAAAATGCCAGGGCAGTATAAATACCCCACAAGTGACCCCATTTAAGAAATAAGACACCCCAAGGTATTCCGTGAGGGGTATGGTGAGTTCAAGTAAAGTTTTATTTTTTTGTCACAAGTTAGTGGAATATTAGACTTTGTAAGAAAAAAAAAAACATTTTCCGCTAACTTGTGACAAAAAATAAAAACTTCCATGAACTCACTATGCCCATCAGCGAATAACTTAGGGTGTCTACTTTCCGAAATGGGGTCATTTGTGGGGTGTTTCTACTGTCTGGGCATTGCAGAATCTCAGGAAACATGACAGGTGCTCAGAAAGTCAAAGTGCGTAAATTCACATTTTTGCACCATAGTTTTTAAATGCTATAACTTTTACCCAAACCAATAAATATACACATATTGCATTTTTTTTTATCAAAAACATGTAGAACAATAAATTTAGAGAAAAATTTAGATAGAAATGTAGTTTTATTTGAAGAATTTTACAACCGAAAGTGAAAAATGACTTCTTTTTTTTTTTGCAAAAATTTCGGTCAATTTCGATTAATATAAAAAAAAGTAAAAATGTCAGCAGCAATGAAATACCACCAAATGAAAGCTATATTAGTGAGAAGAAAAGGAGGTAAAATTCATTTGGGTGGTAAGTTGTATGACCGAGCAATAAACCGTGAAAGTAGTGTAGTGCAGAATTGTAAAAAGTGGTCTGGTCATTAAGGGGGTTTAAGCTAGGGGAGCCGAGGTGGTTAATATAGGATCATCAGGAAATACCCTAGAGTTTGGTGTTTGTTTTTTTTATCCATTTTGGGCTTATCCCCTCTAGGTGCAACCATTTTAAGGTGAGCTAGCACAGCTTTTAATAATGAAGGTATGCCATCATGAAACGAAGATCTTCAGAATCCTCCTGATCACCGAGACAGAGTCCACATCCAGATGAGATGAGGCAGGAGATAAGGTAAAAGGAGTTGTAGATAAGGGAGGTCTTATAGCTATAGGAGCAAAAAGGACCTGAGCCAAAGCTGCCCGCTGAGAAGTAAACCATTCCACAACCTCTGCACTATGTCTGCACTGGAGATCTTCAGCTGGGAGGCAATGGTGCAGACATCACCTACATTGTCTTCAGGAACAGGCTGTCCACAGTTGGTGCACATACTGCCATTAGCTTTAGGGGATTCTTGGCAGAGTTCTGTAAATGATATTACTTCACTCACACATACATATGAGCCATTCCAGGAAACAGGATCCTTAACCCTTTCATGACTAAGGGTCATTGATGCCCCAGTGTCCAGGTCAAAATTTACAAATCTGACATGCGTCACTTTATGTGGTAATAGCTTTGGAACACTCTTATGTATTCAAGCCATTCTGAGATTGTTTTCTCGTGACATATTGTACTTCAAGATAGTCATAAATTTGAGTCAATATACACTGCTCAAAAAAATAAAGGGAACACAAAAATAACATCCTAGATCTGAATTAATTAAATATTCTTCTGAAATACTTTGTTCTTTACATAGTTGAATGTGCTGACAACAAAATCACACAAAAATAAAAAACTGGAAATCAAATTTTTCAACCCATGGAGGTCTGGATTTGGAGTCACACTCAAAATTAAAGTGGAAAAACACACTACAGGCTGATCCAACTTTGATGTAATGTCCTTAAAACAAGTCAAAATGAGGCTCAGTAGTGTGTGTGGCCTCCACGGGCCTGTATGACCTCCCTACAACGCCTGTGCATGCTCCTGATGAGGTGGCGGACGGTCTCCTGAGGGATCTCCTCCCAGACCTGGACTAAAGCATCTGCCAACTCCTGGACAGTCTGTGGTGCAACGTGACGTTGGTGGATAGAGCGAGACATGATGTCCCAGATGTGCTCAATTGGATTGAGGTCTGGGGAACGGGCGGGCCAGTCCATAGCATCAATGCCTTCGTCTTGCAGGAACTGCTGACACACTCCAGCCACATGAGGTCTAGCATTGTCTTGCATTAGGAGGAACCCAGGGCCAACCGCACCAGCATATGGTCTCACAAGGGGTCTGAGGATCTCATCTCGGTACCTAATGGCAGTCAGACTACCTCTGGCGAGCACATGGAGGGTTGTAGACTCCGTCTCATGCTACCACTAGAGTGAAAGCACCGCCAGCATTCAAAAGTAACCAAAACATCAGCCAGGAAGCATAGGAACTGAGAAGTGGTCTGTGGTCACTACCTGCAGAACCACTCCTTTATTGGGGGTGTCTTGCTAATTGCCTATAATTTCCACCTGTTGTCTATCCCATTTGCACAACAGCATGCGAAATTGATTGTCACTCAGTGTTGCTTCCTAAGTGGACAGTTTGATTTCACAGAAGTGTGATTGACTTGGAGTTACATTGTGTTGTTTAAGTGTTCCCTTTATTTTTTTGAGCAGTGTATTTCACCTTTATTTATGAAAAAAATCCCAAATTTACCAAACATTTTGGAAAATTCACAATTTTCAAAATTTCAATTTCTCTGCTTCTAAAACAGAAAGTCATACCTAATAAAATATTTATTACTTAACATTTCCCATATGTCTACTTTATGTTGGCATCATTTTGGAAATGTAATTTTATTTTTTTAGGACGTTAGAAGTTTAGAAGCAATTCTTAAAATTTTTAAGAAAATTTCCAAAACCCACTTTTTAAGGACCAGTTCAGGTCTAAAGTCACTTTGTGGGGCTTACAAAGTGGAAACCCCCCATAAATGACCCCATTGTAGAAACTACACCCCTCAAGTAACTCAAAACTGATTTTACAAACTTTGTTAACCCTTTAGGTGTTCCACAAGAATTAAAGGAAAATGGAGTTGACATTTCTAAATTTCACATTTTTGGCAGATTTTCCATTTTATTAATTTTTTTTTCTTTAACACATTGAGGGTTAACAGCCAAACAAAACTCAATATTTATTACCCTGATTCTGCGGTTTACAGAAACACCCCACATGTGGTCGTAAACTGATGTAAAGGCGCACGCAGGGCGCAGAAGGAAAGGAACGCTGTATGGTTTTTGGAAGGCAGATTTTGCTGGACTGGTTTTAGATGCCATGTCCCATTTAAAGCCCCCCTGATGCACCCATACAGTAGAAACTCCCAAAAAGTGACCCTATTTTGGAAACTAGGGGATAATGTGCCAGTTTTATTGGTACTATTTTGGGGTACATATGATTTTTAACCACTTAAGGACCACAGGTTTATACCCCCCTAAAGACCAGGCCCTTTTTTACAAATCGGCACTCCACAACTTTAGCGGTTTATTGCTCGGTCATGCAACTTACCACCCAAATGAATTTTACCTCCTTTTCTTCTCACTAATAGAGCTTTCATTTGGTGGTATTTCATTGCTGCTGACATTTTTACTTTTTTTGTTATTAATCGAAATTTAACGATTTTTTTGCAAAAAAATGACATTTTTCACTTTCAGTTGTAAAATTTTGCAAAAAAAACGAGATCCATATATAAATTTTGCTCTAAATTTATTGTTCTACATGTCTTTGATAAAAAAAAAATGTTTGGGTAAAAAAAAAAATGGTTTGGGTAAAAGTTATAGCGTTTACAAACTATGGTACAAAAATGTGAATTTCCGCTTTTTGAAGCAGCTCTGACTTTCTGAGCACCTGTCATGTTTCATGAGGTTCTACAATGGCCAGACAGTACAAACACCCCACAAATGACCCCATTTCGGAAAGTACACACCCTAAGGTATTCGCTGATGGGCATAGTGAGTTCATAGAACTTTTTTTTTTTTGTCACAAGTTAGCGGAAAATGATGATATTTTTTATTTATTTTTTTTCTTACAAAGTCTCATATTCCACTAACTTGTGACAAAAAAGAAAAGCTTCCATGAACTCACTATGCCCATCAGTGAATACCTTGGGATGTCTTCTTTCCAAAATGGGGTCACTTGTGGGGTAGTTATACTGCCCTGGCATTCTAGGGGCCCAAATGTGTGGTAAGGAGTTTGAAATCAAATTCTGTAAAAAATGGCCAGTGAAATCCGAAAGGTGCTCTTTGGAATATGGGCCCCTTTGCCCACCTAGGCTGCAAAAAAGTGTCACACATGTGGTATCTCCGTATTCAGGAGAAGTTGGGGAATGTGTTTTGGGGTGTCATTTTACATATACCCATGCTGGGTGAGAGAAATATCTTGGCAAAAGACAACTTTGTATAAAAAAAATGGTAAAAGTTGTCTTTTGCCAAGATATTTCTCTCACCCAGCATGGGTATATGTAAAATGACACCCCAAAACACATTCCCCAACTTCTCCTGAATACGGAGATACCACATGTGTGACACTTTTTTGCAGCCTAGGTGGGCAAAGGGGCCCATATTCCAAAGAGCACCTTTCGGATTTCACTGGTCATTTTTTACAGAATTTGATTTCAAACTCCTTACCACACATTTGGGCCCCTAGAATGCCAGGGCAGTATAACTACCCCACAAGTGACCCCATTTTGGAAAGAAGACACCCCAAGGTATTCGCTGATGGGCATAGTGAGTTCATGGAAGTTTTTATTTTTTGTCACAAGTTAGTGGAATATGAGACTTTGAAAGAAAAAAAAAAGAAAAAATCATCATTTTCCACTAACTTGTGACAAAAAATAAAAAATTCTAGGAACTCGCCATGCCCCTCACGGAATACCTTGGGGTGTCTTCTTTTCAAAATGGGGTCACTTGTGGGGTAGTTATACTGCCCTGGCATTTTCCAGGGGCCCTAATTTGTGGTAAGTAGGTAAATGACCTGTGAAATCCTAAAGGTGCTCTTTGGAATATGGGCCCCTTTGCCCACCTAGGCTGCAAAAAAGTGTCACACATGTGGTATCGCCGTATTCAGGAGAAGTTGGGGAATGTGTTTTGGGGTGTCATTTTACATATACCCATGCTGGGTGAGAGAAATATCTTGGCAAAAGACAACTTTTCCCAATTTTTTATACAAAGTTGGCATTTGACCAAGATATTTCTCTCACCCAGCATGGGTATATGTAAAATGACACCCCAAAACACATTCCCCAACTTCTCCTGAGTACGGCGATACCAGATGTGTGACACTTTTTTTGCAGCCTAGATGCGCAAAGGTGCCCAAATTCCTTTTAGGAGGGCATTTTTAGACATTTGGATACCAGACTTCTTCTCACGCTTTGGGGCCCCTAGAATGCCAGGGCAGTATAAATACCCCACATGTGACCCCATTTTGGAAAGAAGACACCCCAAGGTATTCAATGAGGGGCATGGCGAGTTAATAGAAATTTTTTTTTTTTGGCAAAAGTTAGCGGAAATTGATATTTGTTTCTCACAAAGTCTCCCTTTCCGCTAACTTGGGACAAAAATTTCAATCTTTCATGGACTCAATATGCCCCTCACGGAATACCTGGGGGTGTCTTCTTTCCGAAATGGGGTCACATGTGGGGTATTTATACTGCCCTGGCATTCTAGGGGCCCTAAAGCGTGAGAAGAAGTCTGGAATATAAATGTCTAAAAAATTTTACGCATTTGGATTCCGTGAGGGGTATGGTGAGTTCATGTGAGATTTAATTTTTTGACACAAGTTAGTGGAATATGAGACTTTGTAAGAAAAAAATAATAATTTCCGCTAACTTGGGCCAAAAAAATGTCTGAATGGAGCCTGACAGGGGGGTGATCAATGACAGGGGGGGTGATCAATGACAGGGGGGTGATCAGGGAGTCTATATGGGGTGATCACCACAGTCATTGATCATGCCCCTGTAAGGCTCCATTCAGACGTCCGTATGCGTTTTGCGGATCCGATCCATCTATCAGTGGATCCGTAAAAATCATGCGGACGTCTGAATGGAGCTTTACAGGGGTGTGATCAATGACAGGGGGGTAATCAATGACAGGGGGGTGATCAGGGAGTCTATATGGGGTGATCAGGGGCTAATAAGGGGTTAATAAGTGACGGGGGGGGTGTAGTGTAGTGTAGTGGTGCTACTTTACTGAGCTACCTGTGTCCTCTGGTGGTCGATCCAAACAAAGGGGACCACCAGAGGACCAGGTAGCAGGTATATTAGACGCTGTTATCAAAACAGCGTCTAATATACCTGTTAGGGGTTAAAAAAAATCACATCTCCAGCCTGCCAGCGAACGATCGCCGCTGGCAGGCTGGAGATCAACTCTCTTACCTTCCGTTCCTGTGAGCGCGCGCGCCTGTGTGCGCGCGTTCACAGGAAATCTCGGCTCACGCGAGATGACGCCAATTGGCGTTAGCGTAGCCTGGGGGAGCCGCCGCAATGACGCCTTTTGTCACTTTTTTTTTTTTTATATATACACTGCTCAAAAAAATAAAGGGAACACAAAAATAACACATCCTAGATCTGAATTAATTAAATATTCTTCTGAAATACTTTGTTATTTACATAGTTGAATGTGCTGACAACAAAATCACACAAAAATAAAAAAATGGAAATCAAATTTTTTAACCCATGGAGGTCTGGATTTGGAGTCACACTCAAAATTAAAGTGGAAAAACACACTACAGGCTGATCCAACTTTGATGTAATGTCCTTAAAACAAGTCAAAATGAGGCTCAGTAGTGTGTGTGGCCTCCACGGGCCTGTATGACCTCCCTACAACGCCTGTGCATGCTCCTGATGAGGTGGCGGACGGTCTCCTGAGGGATCTCCTCCCAGACCTGGACTAAAGCATCTGCCAACTCCTGGACAGTCTGTGGTGCAACGTGACGTTGGTGGATAGAGCGAGACATGATGTCCCAGATGTGCTCAATTGGATTGAGGTCTGGGGAACGGGCGGGCCAGTCCATAGCATCAATGCCTTCGTCTTGCAGGAACTGCTGACACACTCCAGCCACATGAGGTCTAGCATTGTCTTGCATTAGGAGGAACCCAGGGCCAACCGCACCAGCATATGGTCTCACAAGGGGTCTGAGGATCTCATCTCGGTACCTAATGGCAGTCAGACTACCTCTGGCGAGCACATGGAGGGCTGTGCGGCCCTCAAAATAAATTCCACCCCACACCATTACTGACCCAATCCCAAACCGGTCATGCTGGAGGATGTTGCAGGTAGCAGAACGTTCTCCACGGCGTCTCCAGACTCTGTCACGTCTGTCACATGTGCTCAGTGTGAACCTGCTTTCATCTGTGAAGAGCACAGGGCGCCAGTGGCGAATTTGCCAATCTTGGTGTTCTCTGGCAAATGCCAAACGTCCTGCACGGTGTTGGGCTGTAAGCACAACCCCCACCTGTGGACGTCGGGCCCTCATATCACCCTCATGGAGTCTGTTTCTGACCATTTGAGCAGACACATGCACATTTGTGGCCTGCTGGAGGTCATTTTGCAGGGCTCTGGCAGTGCTCCTCCTGTTCCTCCTTGCACAAAGGCGGAGGTAGCGGTCCTGCTGCTGGGTTGTTGCCCTCCTACGGCCTCCTCCACGTCTCCTGATGTACTGGCCTGTCTCCTGGTAGCGCCTCCATGCTCTGGACACTACGCTGACAGACACAGCAAACCTTCTTGCCACAGCTCGCATTGATGTGCCATCCTGGATAAGCTGCACTACCTGAGCCACTTGTGTGGGTTGTAGACTCCGTCTCATGCTACCACTAGAGTGAAAGCACCGCTAGCATTCAAAAGTGACCAAAACATGAGCCAGGAAGCATAGGAACTGAGAACTGGTCTGTGGTCACTACCTGCAGAACCACTCCTTTATTGGGGGTCTCTTGCTAATTGCCTATAATTTCCACCTGTTGACTATCCCATTTGCACAACAGCATGTGAAATTGATTGTCACTCAGTGTTGCTTCCTAAGTGGACAGTTTGATTTCACAGAAGTGTGATTGACTTGGAGTTACATTGTGTTGTTTAAGTGTTCCCTTTATTTTTTTGAGCAGTGTGTATATATATATATATATATATATATATATATATAATTCATCTGACAGGGTAGATCATGTGCTATTTTTATAGAGCAGGTTGTTACGGACGCAATGATATCAAATATGTCTACTTTGCTTTTTTGAAAAATAAATCATGTTTTTGTGTGCATTTTCTAAACACCATATGTTTTTTGTTTTTCTGCCGATCGTCTTGTGCAGGGGCTCGTTTTTTGCAGAAAGAGTTGAGGTTTTTATTGGTACCATTTTTGGGTACATAGGATTTTTTGATCATTCATTATTACACTTTATGGGGCAAGGTGACCAAAAAATGGGCTGTTTTGGAACAGTTTTTATTTATTTTTACAGCGTTTATCTGAGAGGTTAGGTCATGTGACAGTTTTATAGAGCAGATCGTTACGGACGTGGCAATACCTAATATGTATACCTTTTCTTATTTATTTAAGTTTTACACAATAATAGCATTTCTGAAACCAAAAAAATTATGTTTTAGTGTCTCCATAGTCTGAGAGCCATAGCTTTTTTATTTTTTGGGCGATTGTCTTAAATAGGGTATCATTTTTGCGGATGAGGTGACTGTTTGATTGGTACTATTTTGGGGGTCATAGCCTTTTTAATTGCTTGCTGTTGCACTTTTTGTGATGTAAGGTGACAAAAATGGCTTTTTTTTACAGTTTTTAAAAAAAAATTTATGGTGTTTATCAGACGGGGTCTATCGTGATATATTTATAGAGATGGTCGTTACGGACGCGGTGATACCTAATATGTGTAGTTTTTTTTTCTTCCATTTTTTATAGGAAAAGGCAATTTATTTTTTTAATTTTACATTTTTATTTATTTATTTTTACTTTTATTATTTTCACTTTTTTTTTTTTATCAAGTCCCTCGTGGATCTTGAAGATCCAGTGGGGCTGATGGCTTTACTATACTTTGCAATGCTCTTGCATTGCAAAGTATAATACTATCAGATGCCCTGTAGGTGGCAACACTGGACGCTTTTGCAAAGCGTCCGGTTGCCATGGCAACCATCGGGCGCTGCCATCGCAGCGCGGCAGCCCCGATGGTGGAGAGAGGGAGCCCCCTCCCTCTATTAACCCCATGGATGCCGCTGCCGAGCTGACACTCTCTGCTGATGGCGGCGGCTCAGGAATGGAGCCACCGCCATCAAACACAGCAGGGGGACCGCATCGGAGGCAGGGGGCAGCGCTGGAAAGGGGGGGGTACGGCCAGCATTGAGGGAGGCAGCACAAATGGGGGCAGGAGGAATTTATGGGGCGGGGAGGGGGCGGACCGCATCAGGGCAGGCTGCATGAATATGGAGATGAGCGGGGGAAACTGCTTCAGTGGCAGGCGGACACAAGGGGGAGCTTGGAGGCGCACAGGAAGGGGGCACAGATCGGGGGGCATGAGGACACTACCTGATTTCAGGCTCTGATCTGCAAAACGCAGATCAGAGCCTGAAGCCAGCATTTTTTCACTGCTGCGATCCGATTGGTTAGTCTGCACAGACTAACCAATCGGATAGATTGCCGGCAAGGGACCAATCAGAGTGGCCCCTTGCCGGCAATCTATCCGATTGGTTAGTCTGTGCAGACTAACCAATCGGATCGCAGCAGTGAAAAAATGCTGGCTTCAGGCTCTGATCTGCGTTTTGCAGATCAGAGCCTGAAATCAGGTAGTGTCCTCATGCCCCCCGATCTGTGCCCCCTTCCTGTGCGCATTACTGAACTGTATGCTGTCCGTGACAGCAGCAGGACAGGGGCAGAAGCTTTAATCCAAGCGCTTTGCAGTGCTTGGATTAAAGAGCTGGCTTGACGTTTATGCACGTGGTAGCTGCACGGGGCATGTGCAAATATCACGTATATAAACGGATTGCAGTCGGGAAGGGGTTAAAGCTGCTGCAGTAAGATCTCATACCTGTGCAGAGCCACAGATGTAGCGGAGCTAAAAACGACTGGCACAGAGTTATCTCATGCCATTTTGTGGCAAACTATTGAAATACAGTGAAAAAGTTAGTTAACCTCTTGTGTCATTTTTTTTTTTTTTACTTAAAGAGGACCTTTCACTACAATAAAAAATCTAAACTAAGCATACAGACATGGAGAACGGCGCCCAGGGATCTCCCTGCAATTACTATTATCCCTGGGCGCCGCTCCGTTCTCCAGGTATAGGCTCCGGTATCTTCATATTTTTGGCTCAACTGGGAGGATCCTGCCGGCGTCTCCTTCTCCCAGGCTGGAGTGCTGGCCAATCGCAGCGCTCAGCTCATAGCCTGAGAGAAAAAAAAAACTGTCAGGCTATGAGCTGAGCGCTGCGATTGGCCAGCACTACAGCCTGGGAGAAGGAGACGCCGGCAGGCTCCTCCCAGTTGAGACGAAAATATGAAGATACCGGAGCCTATACCCGGAGAATGGAGCGGCGCCCAGGGATAATAGTAATTGCAGGGAGATCCCTGGGCGCCGCTCTCCATGTCTGTATGCTTAGTTTAGATTTTTTTTATTGTAGTGAAAGGTCCTCTTTAACATGTTACCCATTAAGTTTAGCTCAGCTGCATCTGTATACTTCTACTTCAAAATGGCTCCTGAGATGGAGACACTGCCTGCAGACCTGAAGGTAATAACTGTGCTTGTAACATCCAAACCAGCACTTCCACAGGGACACACCTGAAACATACATTAATAGTTTGCAGGGAACATCCACTGCATATGAGAGACTTACCCAATACACTCCAGGATAAATCTCAGCTCAATCATCCCATGGAACACCCAATGGGGAAAATAAACTCTGGAAAACACTTCCAGTTCAGTCATGTCCTGCAGCTAATTCTAGAGCACACCTCCAGCTCTATAACATGCATATAAGGCCGAATGCACGCGGCCGAGAGCGGTCCGTGGTATGCTGGGCTGGATTCCTGATCAGAGCAGGAGCGCACGGCGTCATTGGTTGCTATGACGCCGTGCGCTTCATGCCGCCGCTGCTGTACAGTAATACACTCGTATAGATCATACAAGTGTATTACTGTAGTGCAGCGGCGGCATGAAGCGCACAGCGTCATAGCAACCAATGACGCCGTGCGCTCCTGCTCTGATCAGGAATCCAGCCCGGCATACCACGGACCGCTCGTGGCCGTGTACATTCGGCCTAACTCTGGAAACCACTTTCAGTTCAGTCATGTCCTGCAGCTAATTCTAGAGCACCCCTCCAGCTCTATAACATGCATATAACTCTGGAAACCACTTCCCGTCTCCAGTTCAGTCATGTCCTGCAGTTAATTCTAGAGCACACCTCCAGCTCTATAACATGCATATAACTCTGGAAACCACTTCCCGTCTCCAGTTCAGTCATGTCCTGCAGTTAATTCTAGAGCACACCTCCAGCTCTATAACATTCATATAACTCTGGAAACCACTTCCCGTCTCCAGTTCAGTCATGTCCTGCAGTTAATTCTAGAGCACACCTCCAGCTCTATAACATGCATATAACTCTGGAAACCACTTCCCGTCTCCAGTTCAGTCGTGTCCTGCAGTTAATTCTAGAGCACACCTCCAGCTCTATAACATTCATATAACTCTGGAAACCACTTCCCGTCTCCAGTTCAGTCATGTCCTGCAGTTAATTCTAGAGCACACCTCCAGCTCTATAACATTCATATAACTTTGGAAACCACTTCCCGTCTCCAGTTCAGTCATGTCCTGCAGTTAATTCTAGAGCACACCTCCAGCTCTATAACATGCATATAACTCTGGAAACCACTTCCAGTTCAGTCATGTCCTGGAGTTAATTCTAGAGCACACTTCCAGCTCTATAACATGCATATAACTCTGGAAACCACTTCCAGTTCAGTCATGTCCTGCAGTTAATTCTAGAGCACCCCTCCAGCTCTATAACATGCATATAACTCTGGAAACCAGTTCCAGTTCAGTCATGTCCTGCAGTTAATTCTAGAGCACACTTCCAGCTCTATAACATGCATATAACTCTGGAAACCACTTCCAGTTCAGTCCTGTCCTGCAGTTAATTCTGGAGCACACCTACAGCTCTATAACATGCATACTGAGGTCGCGCAATTTTTTTTCTGGAAGAGTAGTATTTTTAGCCGATGAGGAGTGCGAAAGTTGCAGTAATTCAAATAGTTAATACGAAGGCCTACGTAACATTAAGGGGTTGCTATTTATGCAGGAAAACCATTACTAGTACTCTAGAACTGTCTTCCATGCATAAATAGCAAATTTAGGCAATTTGAAATTTAGCCGACATCATATACTAAGGCCCCTTGCAGACGAGCGTGTCCGGATGCGTTGCGTCTGCGATCAGGGAAAATCGTGCGAGTAGGTACGCAATTTCAGTCAGTTTTGACTGCGATTGCGTTCCGATGTTCAGTTTTTATCGCGCGGGTGCAATACGTTTTGCACGTGCGTGATAAAAAACTGACTGTGGTACCCAGACCCGAACCCGGACTTCTTCACTGAAGTTCAGGTTTGGGTTCGGTGTTCTGTATATTTTATTATTTTCCCTTATAACATGGTTATAAGGGAAAATAATAGCATTCTTAATACAGAATGCATACTAAAACGTGGCTTAATCCCCATTCATTTCTATGGGGCCTGTGTTGCATGAAAAACGCAGAATATAGAACATGCTGCGATTTTCACGCAACGCACAAGTGATGCGTGAAAATCACCGCTCATCTAAACAGCCCCATTGAAGCGAATAGGTCCAGAAACAGTGCCGTTCACCTCACGCATTGCACCCACACGGAATTCTCAACCGTGTGAAAGGCCTAAACAGAAGACCACTGCCACCTCAACAGTGCCACATGACTGTGTACATTACCCTGCATTATTACATCACTGGATGTACTATCCCTGCACTGTGACATCACTGTGCACATAACCCTGTCATTATTATTACATCACTTGTGCCCTGTTCTGTGACATCACTGTATGCATTAAACCTTTGCTTAGTCAGGGGCTGTTGAGATCTCATTTTTGCTGTGTATCAAGCAAACAAGTTTTTAAACAGAAAAAACGTATAAAAAGTATGGCTCGAAATAATCATAGACTATTACTGGGAAAACTTAGTTCAAAAGTGCATACTTTTGACACTGTAATGTGCTGTCCCATGGTTACTTGATATCGTACAACCGACAAACTTGTAGGTCCTACAGGAGGTGGCCACGCTATATATATTATATAATGTGAGATTCAGGGGTCTCTAGGACCAAAGAATGGCTTGGTAGCACCCCTCTGACTATGTTACTCTTTTTTTTATAAAACATACATCTTTATTGATTCCACTTAAAAATTCTCTGGGACTAACTGAAAAGGATTAAAATTCTGTGCCTGCATCCCTACATGTTTCGCCGTACAGTCAGTGTCTTCAGGGGATGGCGCCATCTGTACGGTGAAACATGTAGGGATGCAGGCACAGTTTTTAGTTCAGACCTAGAGAGGCAGGGCCCCCAGAGTGGGAAACAACACACAGCTAAATATACAGCTAGTGTATAGATAAAGAACAATCGTAAGGAGAAAGGGGGATTGACCTGAGAAATCATCAGGCACCCCGCCAGATCAAAGTGTATCCGATATAGTGATACAATGGATATGAAAAAACACATATCCCTACCTCTCTAATTCTGAGGAATTTTAATCCTTTTCAGTTAGAGTCCCAGAGAATTTTTAAGTGGAATCAATAAAGATGTATGTTTTATAAAAAAAAGAGTAACATAGTCAGAGAGGTGCTACCAAGCCACGCTTTGGTCCTAGAGACCCCTGAATCTCACATGGTTACTTGATACGCCCTGACTTTACTGGTAGCAGTGGTGGAGAGGTCATTGCTGTGGCTGGCGCTGTTCTGGGGGTAATGTGGCTGACAGGGTTATGACTTATGAACAGACTGTGGCTGCTTCTTCTAATTACAGAACAGGCAGTCTCCGGTTGCTATGGGTAACAGCGGTACTCCTCACGCTGCCTGCACTATAGGAGCTGTACTACAGATAAGCGCAAGAAACTGAAACGTTTATACGCGACACAACACTCGCCATGCTGTCGGCCGTATAGCTCACATATGTGTTTATAAGAATCAGGCTCATACAGCATGTGAGGCTGGACAAGGAAAAACAAGGCGCTCATATCTGGGACCCTCACTACATTTCACTACACAGCAAGGCCACTTACCCTGCCAGTGACAACTGTGCACCTCCTTCCTCACTTCAGAGCAGTGTACCATAAGGTCTGGCAGCCGGCTCACACTGACCAATAACAAAGCTCCTTACTGTAAGGAGCTTTGTGATTGGTTGTTTCCAGTAGCAGCAGCATCGCTGCCCTGCCCTTGCTTTTCACAGCGCTCACTGCACTGATGAATGGCAGGGAAAAGTCTAAGGCGTATCGGTACGCCTTCGACTTTTTTCAGGGAGTAAAATGGCCTGAACAGGCATCACTGACGCTTGTACAGATGTTATTGCGACCTCTGCATGCATATAACTCTGGAAACCACTTCCAGTTCAGTCATGTCCTGCAGTTAATTCTAGAGCACACCTCCAGCTCTATAACATGCATATAACTCTGGAAACCACTTCCAGTTCAGTCATGTCCTGCAGTTAATTCTAGAGCACACCTCCAGCTCTATAACATGCATATAACTCTGGAAACCACTTCCAGTTCAGTCATGTCCTGCAGTTAATTCTAGAGCACACCTCCAGCTCTATAACATGCATATAACTCTGGAAACCACTTCCAGTTCAGTCATGTCCTGGAGTTAATTCTAGAGCACACCTCCAGCTCTATAACATGCATATAACTCTGGAAACCACTTCCAGTTCAGTCATGTCCTGCAGTTAATTCTAGAGCACACCTCCAGCTCTATAACATGCATATAACTCCAGTGCCATCTTAAGAGCATTATAGGCCCCCGGGCAATACAGTGCACTGGGGCCCTGTCTACACAATCACGCACTAGAATAAAAATGCAAATTATCAATAAGGCGATATTTATTGGTACTTTCAACAAAATCAGTGTTTAAACATTAAACACAACGTTTGAACAATATAACATGAGCTTGAAAAGCAAGAAATTGAAAAACAAGACATTACTGATTAAAATTGGACAGTACAAAAACACTAATCATTTATTAAATTTGCGACACTTTTTTGTACAGAATTCCTTTATAACTGGCTTGAAGTCAATGGTTTTTAGGATGTCATTTTCAATGCACATTAGTGAAAGCCAGTTCAAACGATGCTGCCCCATTGTGCTGCGAAGCTCATGCTGGTGTGGGTACTGCTGGTGCTGGTGGGTATTAATGTTGGAGTGGCGTGTGTACTGCCTGGGTCCTCTGAGATGCGGACGTGTGACAGGAAGTATGCGGCTGCAGTAGAGAGCAGGGCCGATGCTTCCTGTATCATGTCATTCTGGCATTTGATATCACTCCGCCTATGAAGAGCCGGAACTACACAGAAAGCATCGGCTCCATTCTTCACAGTGACACAGAGGCGTATCTAGTAAAAATGGCGCCTATGGCAAGCACTGAAACTGCGCCCCTGTCAAAACTTTTGAAACCCATCTTTCAGATAACCGTAACAAAAAAAACAGCTAACAAAAGCCATAAATGCAGTAACATCAGCACCCATAAATGCAGTAACATCAGCACCCATGAATGCAGTAACATCAGCACCCATGAATGCAGTAACATCAGCACCCATGAATGCAGTAACATCAGCACCCATGAATGCAGTAACATCAGCACCCATGAATGCAGTAACATCAGCACCCATGAATGCAGTAACATCAGCACCCATGAATGCAGTAACATCAGCACCCATGAATGCAGTAACATCAGCACCCATGAATGCAGTAACATCAGCACCCATGAATGCAGTAACATCAGCACCCATGAATGCAGTAACATCAGCACCCATGAATGCAGTAACATCAGCACCCATGAATGCAGTAACATCAGCACCCATAAATGCAGTAATATTAGCACCCATAAATGCAGTAATATTAGCACCCATAAATGCAGTAATATTAGCACCCATAAATGTGGCCTTACCAGCACCCATAAATGCAGTGGCAGTACATTCATTCATCATCAGTGACCGAGACCAGTAGTGATTTTGATTGAATCTATCCACCTAATACACATTTTGAGTGATACACTTTGTACCCCTACCCTACATCAGTTTCTATGACCAGTGCAGACAGAAGCAGGACATTTGGCCCCCTCTACCCCCCCCCCCCCCCCCGCCGCCATGCTGTGTATATATAAAAAAAAACAAGAACACAATTACTGCAGCGCTGCTTTCTTACTTGCAAAATTGAGATACAGTCTGACACTGACTGTACTCCTGTCTCAATTGTTCCTCCTCGGCGGCTCTAGCGCGGCTCCTCTTCGTTGCAGCAGACAGGCAGCTCTCGTGAGTGACGTCACACCTCAGGGGGAGGGAAGTCGTGGGCGGTACGGTGGCAGCGACGGCGGTGATGTCTATTGGCTCAGGCTGGCGGGTACAGGTCAGAGGCTGAGAGAGAGCCGCGAGTGTGATCCATGCCCATGCCTGTGTGTGTTAGGCGGCCGTTCCCGCGGGCTCGCGGGAGGCTGCCGCTGGCCTGCGGCAACGCTGCTAAATGACGGTTGGGAAGTTGGCTGGTGGGTTCACTGGGCAGGCGGGCCCCCAGGCAAGTGGGGCCCCCGGGCAACTGCCCAGCGTGCCCATTCGAAAAGACGGCCCTGTATAACTCTGGAAACCACTTCTAGTTCAGTCATGTCCTGCAGTTAATTCTGGAAACACTTCCAGCTCTATAACATGCATATAACTCTGGAAACCACTTCCAGTTCAGTCATGTCCTGCCGTTAATTCTAGAGCACACCTCCAGCTCTATAACATGCATATAACTCTGGAAACCAGTTCCAGCTATATAATATCAGCCACCATACTGGCCTTTACAGCAGCAGGCGCCTCTGTATGTGTGAGCTTCATTGTCCTAGACCAGGGATGGGCAAACTGCGGCTCACCAGCTGTTGTATAAAAAAAAACTTGAAACTACAAATCCCATCATGCCCTGCTGCAGGCTGATAGCTGTAGGCAGACTGGGCATACTGGGATGTTTTCAGCTTCCAGGAACTGAGTACAGATCCTTGCAATATGAGGCTGTGCATTATCATGCTGCAACATGAGGTGATGGTCGTGGATGAATGGCACAACAATGGGCCTCAGGATCTCGTCACGGTATCTCTGTGCATTCAAAATGCCATCCAAAAAAAATGCACCTGTGTTTGTTGTCCATAACATACGCCTGCCCATACAATAACCCCACCTCCACCATGGGCCACTCGATCCACAACATTGACGTCAGCAAACCGCTCACCCACACGACCCCACACACGCTGTATGCCATCTGCCCTGAACAGTGAAAACCGGGACTCATCCGTGAACAGAACGCCTCTCCAACATGCCAGATGCCATCGAATGTGAGCATTTGCCCACTCAAGTCGGTTACGACGACGAACTGCAGTCAGGTCCAGACCCCGATGAGGACGACGAGCATGCAGATGAGCTTCCCTGAGACGGTTTCTGACAGTTTGTGCAGAAATTCTTTGGTTATGCAAACCGATTGTTGCTGCAGCTGTCCGAGTGGCTGGTCTCAGATGATCATGGAGGTGAACATGCTGGATGTGGAGGTCCTGGGCTGGTGTGGTTACATGTGGTCTGCGGTTGTGAGGCCGGTTGGATGTACTGCCAAATTCTCTGAAACGCCTTTGGAGACGGCTTATGGTAGAGAAATTAACATTTATTGCATGGGCAACAGCTCTGGTAGACATTCCTGCAGTCAGCATGCCAATTGCACGCTCCCTCAAACATTGCGACATCTGTGGCATTGTGCTGTGTGGTCAAACTGCGCAGTTTGCCCATCCCTGCCCTAGACAGAAGAAAGAAAAAAAAACACATCTACCTAGTGGGTGTGCACTCCTTTACAGGGAGTTAATTAGTTTGATTTACTAATGATTTATCTTCTGTCCTAGATGGGAGGAGCAAGACATTAACCCTTTGTGTGTGCTGCCTGAAGGACGATAAGGAAAGTGTTTATTGTTTATATATATTTATATACACTAAACAAAAATATAAACGCAACACTTTCGGTTTTGCTCCCATTTTGCATAAGCAAAACCGATCATGGAGGTGAACATGCTGGATGTGTAGATCCTGGGCTGGTGCAGTTACACGTGGTCTGCGGTTGTGAGGCCGGTTGGATGTACTGCCAAATTCTCTGAAACGCCTTTGGAGACGGCTTATGGTAGAGAAATGAACATTGATTGCACGGGCAACAGCTCTGGTAGACATTCCTGCAGTCAGCATGCCAATTGCACGCTCCCTCAAACATTGCGATATCTGTGGCATTGTGCTGTGTGATCAAACTGCACATTTCAGAGTGGCCTTTTATTGTGGGAAGTCTAAGAAACACCTGGGCAATATTCATGCTGTCTAATCAGCACCTTGGTATGCCACACCTGTGAGGTGAGATGGATTAGGCTACTTTCACACTAGCGTTCGGGGCTCCACTTGTGAGTTCCGTTTGAAGGCTCTCACAAGCGGCCCCGAACGGATCCGTCCAGCCCTAATGCATTCTGAGTGGATGCGGATCCGCTCAGAATGCATCAGTTTGGCACCGTTTGTCCTCCGCTCAGCAGGCGGACCCCTGAACGCAGCTTGCAGCGTTCGGGTGTCCGCCTGGCCGTGCGGAGGCAAACGGATCCGTCCAGACTTACAATGTAAGTCAATGGGGACGGATCCGTTTGAAGTTGACACAATATGGCTCAATTTTCAAACGGATCCGTCCCCCATTGACTTTCAATGTAAAGTCAAAACGGATCCGTTTGCATTATCACGAACAAAAAAAAAAAAAATATATATATATATATATTATTTTTTTTTTTTGTTCATGGTAATGCAAACGGATCCGTTCTGAACGGATCTAAGCGTTTGCATTATAGGTGCGGATCCGTCTGTGCAGATACCAGACTGATCCGCACCTAACGCAGGTGTGAAAGTAGCCTTATCTCGGCAAAGGAGAAGTGCTCACTAACACAGATTTAGACAGATTTGTGAACATTATTTGAGAGTAATGGGTCTTTTGTAGAAAATGTTTCAGATCTTTGAGTTCAGCTCATGAAAATTGGGAGCAAAACCGGAAGTGTTGTGTTTATATTTTTGTTCAGTGTGTATATATGTATATGTATATATATATATATATATATATAAATATAATATATACACACACACACACAGTTAGGTCCATATATATATTTGGACAGAGACAAAAAATTTCAAATATTTGTTCTGTACATTACCACAATGGATTTTGAACAAAACAATTCAGATGCAGTTGAAGTTCAGACTTTTAGCTATAATTCAGTGGGTTGAACAAAACGACTGCATAAAAATGTGAGGAACTAAAGCATTTTTAAACTCAATCCCTTCATTTCAGGGGCTCAAAAGTAATTGAACAAATTAAATTATTGTAAATAAAATGTTAATTTCTAATACTTAGTTGAAAACCCTTTGTTGCCTGAAGTCTTGAACTCATGGACATCACCAGACGCTGTGTTTCCTCCTCTTTAATGCTCTGCCAGGCCTTTACTGCACCGGTTTTCATTTGCTGCTTGTTTGTGGGCCTTTCTGTCTGAAGTTTAGTCTTTAAAGGATAACTGTCATATTTTAATTTAAAAAAACAATTTTAGCATATGTTACTGCTGCAGCAGCAGCATTATGCATAAAGCAAACTTTAGTTTCTTCACATACCACTGTTTTTTTTTAGTTTTCCCCTTAGTTACGGCTGTTTTGAATCCTACATTATGAGGATCGTCTCAAGATGGCTCCTCTGCCAGTTCTCTGAGGCCAAAACGGCATTCTCTTAGGTCACATGCAAACTTGCTGTAGCCAGCAGCTTCCTGCCAGCCAATCAGATTGGATTACTGAGAGACACGCCTCCTCACTCTGAAGCCTAATGCAGTCATGCAGTGTGAAGGACCGCCCCTCTGTCTTCCTAGCCGGAGACAGATGAACCATAGCAACGGTCTTTTAACCACCTCAGCTCCCCTAGCTTAAACCCCCTTAATGACCAGACCACTTTTTACAATTCTGCACTACACTACTTTCACGGTTTATTGCTCGGTCATACAACCTACCACCCAAATGAATTTTACCTCCTTTTCTTCTCACTAATAGAGCTTTCATTTGGTGGGATTTCATTGCTGCTAACATTTTTACTTTTTTTTGTTATTAATCGAAATTGACCGAAATTTTTGCAAAAAAATGACATTTTTCACTTTCAGTTGTAAAATTTTTCAAATAAAACTACATTTCTATATAATTTTTTCTTTAAATGTATTGTTCTACATGTCTTTGATAAAAAAAATATGCAATAAGTGTATATTTATTGGTTTGCGCAAAAGTTATAGCGTTTACAAACTATGGTACAAAAATGTGAATTTCCGCATTTTGAAGCAGCTCTGACTTTCTGAGCACCTGTCATGTTTCCTGAGGTTCTACAATGCCCAGACAGTAGAAACACCCCACAAATGACCCCATTTCGGAAAGTAGACACCCTAAGGTATTCGCTGATGGGCATAGTGAGTTCATGGAAGTTTTTATTTTTTGTCACAAGTTAGCGGAAAATGATTTATTTATATATATTTTTTTTCTTACAAAGTCTCATATTCCACTAACTTGTGACAAAAAATAAAAACTTCCATGAACTCACTATGCCCATCACGAAATACCTTGGGGTGTCTTCTTTCCAAAATGGGGTCACTTGTGGGGTATTTATACTGCCCTTGCATTTTAGGGGACCTAAAGCGTGAGAAGTAGTTTGGAATCCAAATGCGTAAAAAATGCCCTGTGAAATCCTAAATGTGCTCTTTAGAATTTGGGCCCCTTTGCGCACCTAGGCTGCAAAAAAGTGTCACACATGTGGTATCACCGTACTCAGAAAAAGTAGGGCAATGTGTTTTGGGGTGTATTTTTACATATACCCATGCTGGGTGAGAGAAATATCTCTGTAAAAGTCATCTTTTCCCATTTTTTTATACAAAGTTGTCATTTTAGAGAGATATTTCTCTCACCCAGCATGGGTATATGTAAAAAGACACCCCAAAACACATTGCCCAACTTCTCCTGAGTATGGCGATACCACATGTGTGACACTTTTTTGCAGGCTAGGTGCGCAAAGGGGCCCAAATTCTAAAGAGCACATTTAGGATTTCACAGGGCATTTTTTACGCATTTGGATTCCAAACTACTTCTCACGCTTTAGGTCCCCTAAAATGCCAGGGCAGTATAAATACCCCACAAGTGACCCCATTTTGGAAAGAAGACACCCGAAAGTATTCCGTGAGGGGCATGGCGAGTTCCTAGAATTATTTTTTTTTTTTGGCACAAGTTAGCGGAAATTGTTTTTTTTTTTTTTTTTTTTTCTCACAAAGTCTCCCTTTCCGCTAACTTGGGACAAAAAGTTCAATCTTTCATGGACTCAATATGCCCCTCAGCGAATACCTTGGGGTGTCTTCTTTCCAAAATGGGGTCATTTGTGGGGTGTTTGTACTGCCCTGGCATTTGAGGGTCTCCGCAATCATTACATGTATGGCCAGCATTAGGAGTTTCTGCTATTCTCCTTATATTGAGCATACGGGTAATGAGATTTTTTTTTTTTTTCGTTCAGCCTCTGGGCTGAAAGAAAAAATGAACGGCACAGATTTCTTCATTCGCATCGATCAATGTGGATGAAAAAATCTCTGCCAAAAAATGTGCAAAAAAAAAAAAAAAAGGATTGGAAAGGCGTCTGCCAGAACATAGGAGCTCCGCCCAACATCCAAACCCACTCAGCTCGTATGCCCTGGCAAACCCGATTTCTCCATTCACATCAATCGATGTGGATGAATAAATCATTGCCGGAATTTATTTATTTTTTATAAAAAATGTTTGCCAAAGCATATGAACACCGCCCCTCAGCTCATAAGCCTCGGCAAACATATATTTTTTACTGCAGAGGAGAAATCTCGTCTTGCAGCGCCGCATACACCGACTTTTGTGTAATCTGACAGCAGCGCAATGCTTCTGTCAGAATGCATATCAGTGCTGCAGCTGGTTCATCGGTTGGTCCACCTAGAAGGTTAAAAAAAAAAAAACAGGCCGCAACGCAATCAATTTATTAACATTATCTTTATATAACATTTGAAACAGAACATTAACTTTTATAAACTTTATTGAACTTTTGGAACATTAACTTTTTTGTTTACCTTTATAGGACAAACCTCTCCTTCTCCATGGGACAATGTGCAAAGCGCAAATCGCCCAATGATGTGGCGAAGTACATTATGCACTCTGTCCAAGGTGAAAGGAGAGGTTTGCAGCAGCTGTGAGTGAAAGGGCTCTAATAGCCCTGTGTGCCTGTCCTGTGAAACGCAATCCCTATGCTAAGTGTACCTGTGTGTGGTACTTCCGAAAACACTCCCCTAAGCATAGGGCAGGGTGGTCAGGGCAGTCAGGACAGAAATAGCGGGTGTCACGCCTTATTCCACTCCTGCTACAGACACTACATTTTTTTCGTGGTGGCGCTTGGTTTGAGGTACCAGCAACGACATTGGGGAAATGTCGCTCGTGTAGACGGCGCACTACACTGGTGGTTAAGGCCACGGAACCTCCTGGATACAGGAGGTTCTCGATGATCTCTTCCTGAAATTTGAGGAAGGATCTTGTTCTCCCAGCCTTACTGTAGAGAACAAAACTATTGTACATAGCCAATTGAATTAGGTATACAGACACCTTCTTACCGTCTGGTCCTGCGGGAGAGTAAATAAGGAGCCAACATCTGGTCATTGAAGTCCACCCCTCTCATGAGCGAATTATAGTTGTGGACACAGAGGGGCTTTTCAATGACTCCAGTTGCTCGTTCAATTTGGATTGTCGTGTCTGCGTGAATGGAGGAGAGCATGTAAACGTCACGCTTGTCTCTCCATTTCACCGCGAGCAGTTCTTCGTTACACAAGGCAGCCCTCTCCCCCCTTGCAAGACGGGTGGTAACGAGCCGTTGGGGGAAGCCCCGGCGACTAGGTCGCGCGGTGCCACAGCAGCCAATCTGTTCTAGAAACAAATGCCTGAAGAGGGGCACACTTGTGTAGAAATTGTCCACATAAAGATGGTTCCCCTTGCCAAATAAGGGTGACACCTGCTTCCCAGGTAGTCAGGGCAACCGACCGACTCCAGGGTCTGATCTTTACCCTCATAGACACGAAATTTGTGCGTATAGCCTGTGGCCCTTTCACAGAGCTTATACAATTTGACCCCATACCGGGCACGCTTGCTTGGGATGTATTGTTTGAAGCCATGGCGCCCGGTAAAATGTATCAGGGACTCGTCTATGCAGATGTTTTGCTCAGGGGTATACAAATCTGCAAATTTTGTGTTAAGGTGGTCTATGAGGGGTCGAATTTTGTGGAGCCGGTCAAAAGCTGGGTGGCCTCTGGGACGAGAGGTGCTATTATCACTAAAGTGCAGGAAACGCAGGATGGTCTCAAATCGTGTTCTGGACATGGCAGCAGAGAACATAGGCATGTGATGAATTGGGTTCGTGGACCAATATGACCGCAATTCATACTTTTTTGTCAGGCCCATGTTGAGGAGAAGGCCCAGAAAAGTTTTAAATTCGGAAACTTGGACGGGTTTCCACCGGAAAGACTGGGCATAAAAGCTTCTCGGGTTGGCGGCTATAAATTGAGTGGCATACCGGTTTGTTTCTGCCACGACTAAGTCCAAAAGCTCCGCAGTCAAGAACAGCTAAAAAAAAAAACTGTGCCGATCCGATCTGAACTACAGACTGGGCGGTGAAAGGGGGAACTACTGGTGCGGCTAAAGTTGGGGGCTGCCAATCAGGGTTTGCCAGCACCTTAGGGGCTCTACGGGCATGTCTGTGCGGTGGCTGCGACGGGGGAACTAATACACAAGCCACCGATCCAGCTTTAACTGCCCTTCTGGTGCTCGCCACTTCACCACGTTCTATGGCAGTGCTGGTACTAGGTCCAGGATGGGCTGCGCTGCTGGTGTATGCCTCACCACGTAATCCGACAGCGCCAGCCCCACTCTGCTGCCCTTGAAGCGGATCCTGCGCTACCTGTGGTCTAGCAACACGTGCCGGGTACGCCTGGTGGTATCAGGGACCTCCACCTCATCGTCCGAACTTTGGGTCAGACTGACACTGCTTTCTACAGGTTCGTATTCTGACCCGCTAGATTCGTCAGATGAGGGTTCCCATTCCTCATCCGACTGGGTCAGAATCCTGTAGGCCTCTTCAGAAGAATACCCCTTACTTGCCATTTGGTCAACTAAATTTAGGGGGTATTCCCTGAGACTACCCAAGAAAAAAAGCAAGCCTGTCTTACAAATGGGAGGCTAGCGAAGTACAGGAAGCTGCTGCGATTGATAAAAAATATCAAAACTGATTTTTTTATCGCCGTAGTGATTGTGCAGTGATAAAAAAATATATATAATTTTTGTCACTGCGGCAGGGCGGGCGTGGCTGAACGCACGTGTGGGTGACCGATCAGGCCTGATAGGGCAAACACTGCGTTTTGGGTGGAGGGCGAGCTAAGGTGACACTAATACTATTATAGATCTGACTGTGATCAGTTCTGATCACTTACAGATACTATAAAGTACCAATGCTGATTAGCGATACGCTAATCAGCGAATCAGTGACTGCGGTGCGGTGGGCTGGGCGCTAACGGAAGCTAACTACCTACCAAAGGGGCCTAAACTAACCTAAACCTAACAGTCAATACTGGTGGGAAAAAAAGTGACAGTTTACACTGATCACTTTTTCCCCTTTCACTAGTGATTGACAGGGGTGATCAAGGGGTTAATTGGGGTGATGGGGGGAGTGATCTACGGTTAAGTGTGTTGTGCTTGATGTACTCACTGTGATGTCTGCTCCTCTGCTGGGACCAACCGATGAAAAGGACCAGCAGAGGAGCAGAGGAGCAATTTATAAATATAATGTGTTATATGGCTGGTGGTTCGTTATTTTAAAAGTCACCAGCCTGCCAGCGCTGATCATTGGCTGGCAGGCTGGTGACGAACTTCTCCTGCGCCTTTTCCCGGCCCGCATTGCGCATGTGCGGGCCGGCTATGCTCAAAATCTCGCCTTATTCTTGAGGCCTATGAGTGTCTTGCACCGTGCAGTGAACCCTTTGTATTTACTTTCATGCAGTCTTCTCTTTATGGTAGATTTGGATATTGATACGCCTATATCCTGGAGACGAACTTCTCCTGCTCCTTTTCCCGGCCCGCATTGCGCATGTGCGGGCCGGCTATGCTCAAAATCTCGCGTCTTGCGAGAGGACTCACCGATGCGTCCAGGAGGAATAACCTGCCCGCCCGCAGGACGCAATCCTGCGTTAGGCGGTCAGGAGGTGGTTAAGGGAGCAGTGGAAAGGGACAGAGGACATTAATGAAAGCTGTTATTATCAGGTAATTAAAGATATTTTGACAATCATTGACAGACTAACTAGCTCTAATAAACTAGCAAATAAAATAAAATAAAATATGACTGTTATTCTTTAACAAGTGAAATGCTCTATTGGGTTCAGATCCGGTGACTGACTCGGCCATTCAAGACTATTCCACTTCTTTGCTTTAATAAACTCCTGGGTTGCTTTGGCTTTATGTTTTGGGTCATTGTCCATCTGTATTATGAAACACCGACCAATCAGTTTGGCTGCATTTGAGCACACAGTATGTCTCTGAAAACCCCAGAATTCATCCGGCTGCTTCTGTCCTATGTCACATCATCAATAAACACTAGGGACCCAGTGCCACTGGCAGTCATGCATGCCCAAGCCATCACACTGCCTCCGCCGCGTTTTACAGAGGATGTGGTATGCTCAGGGGCGTAGCTAAAAGCTCATGGGCCCTGGTGCAAGAGTTCAACTTGGGCCCCCGTCCCTTAGTGCTTGTTAGCAAGGGGCAGGGGAGCCCATATCCTTCCTGCTGCATGAGGCAAACATTGAAAGGGCACCCCCTCATGCCAAATTCTTAACCTAACCCCATCCCTCCAGCCAGAGGTGTAAATTGACCAGTATGCACTTTCTATAATGCCAGTGTCTTATGTGGCACAAGGGTCTTTGGGCCCCTCAGGCTCCTGGGCCCGGTAGCGACTGCTACCTCTGCACCCCCTATAGCTACACCCCTGGGTATGCTTTGGATCATGAGCTGTACCAGGCCTTCACCATACTTTTTTCTTTCCATCATTCAGGTAGAGATTGATCTTGGTTTTATCTGTCCAAAGAATGTTCTTCCAGAAGTGTGCTGGTTTTTTTAAGATGTTTTTTTTTTAAGCAAAGTCCAATCTAGCCTTATTCTTGAGGCTTATGAGTGGCTTGCACCGTGCAGTGAACCCTCTGTATTTACTTTCATGCAGTCTTCTCTTTACGGTAGATTTGGATATTGATACGCCTATATCCTGGAGAGTGTTGTTCACTTGGTTGGCTGTTGTGAAGGGTCTCTCTTCACCATGGTAATTATTCTGCGATCATTGTTGTCTTCCGGGGGTGTCCCGGTCCAGTATTATATATGCTACCACTAAAAGGGGGGCATTATATATGCTACCAATAAAGTCGGTCGTTATACTACAGGAGGAGAGGAATTCCAAAGTCCAGAACAAAAGAGATCTATCAGACATCGGTGACGTATCCTAGTGATATGCCACCAAATTACGAGATGGACCAACCTCTTTAATTGCAGTTTAAAAATGTGAAACTGCCCATATGAATTATCACATAATATTATCTAATTAAAAAAATATCAAGATGCCACAGAACATGCAGGATATGAAAATATCTACATAATTATACAAAAGTAATACAAGAAAAAATTCAGTTGTAGTCAGAGGAGCCGCCGCCTTGAAATTGCACAGCCTTGTCGCTCACATCTACTGCCATTACTTCACTGCACCAGCAGATGGCGCTGTCGGAGTTTATATAGATTACCAACACACCCACTTGTCCTCCCGGCTTTCAGGAAGAAACTTAGTACATTCCATCATCCGCCTGGACAAACACAAGGCGTCACGTTTCTCTATCTTTCACAGAGTCACTATTTTAACTAGTGTTATAATAAAAAAAACTCGTCCGATTTTATGGGAAAAAAATACTACGACTGTACGGAATAACCGTAGCCTCCCCCGTGTCACGAGTTAGTCTCTTCTGAACCCGGAAGTTCTGAGGGAGAAGTTGTTTCAAAGTGGAGTTCTGCCCTTTCTTCCGCCCTCACATGTGAATGGATCGCCTGTTGCGCGCCTGCTCATGAATATGCAGATTCTATGCTAATGAGGCCCGGTCAGTGTGTACTGGGGCAGGCTAGCGCTCACAGGGCAGCGCGCCGAGTGCAGGACGTACCCGGGGCCCGGAGTCACACAGGGGAGCCGGACTGGCGCTCGACGGAGACACGCGGGATTACTAGAGCACTACACCGGAGCGGACCGAGTTCACCGAACCGGCCGGAGCTTCGTTCCCTTCCCAGCCAGGCCTCCGGGGAGAGAGAGCCGGCGGCATGGATCCTCCAGCCGGGGGAGGCGGCTATGGAGGTGCACCTCCTGCTCCCACCAAGAGCACCAAGGAGAAGAAGAAAATGAAGAACCCGGAGGACGGAGGAGGCGAAAAGTCCAAGAAATTTGTAAGTTTGGCAGAGCTGGGTGACTACCTGAGTGAGGGGAGCTTAGAGGGAGGCTCCATGATGTGTTCGTGTCAGGGCTCTGCTGGTAACAAGCATCCACCAAAAGTGGTAGAAGTTTCCCCCTGAATGTCGGAGGTGACACCCAACCACACCTATCGGCCACATATGGGGGACGTGTTGGCCATTCTCCATAGCAACTGGGTCTGGTTGGTTGCTATGGAGAAATCCTCCACTTTAATATTGCGCTAATTTTGGTAACACTAGCCCAAATCAGTGTCACGTCCTATCCTCTGGGCAGCGGTGCCACTCATAGGACAAGTTTGTGTACACGGCTTCAGCCAGGGTGGCCCTGATGGCACGAGACACACATCAGTAGAAGAAATGGTAAATCTTGTGCAAATAGAAAAGGTAAAAGTCTTCCAAGTCCCGAAAAGTTGTCAAGTGACCAGTTACGACTGGCATAGTATGAGCCGCCATGGGCTGAGCCCACCAGGTTCTGATCTACGTGTCTGATGACAGGGGCTGCCAGCACACCCCGTCCCGAACCATAGAGCTTACCTGTAGGGGCACTTCTGTCACATTCCTCACCTGTCAAGGGACCTTCTGAAGAATTGTTACCGGCAGGCGGTGTACGATATGAATATGATGAGGTTGGCGCTGCATGGACCTTCATCCCAATCACCCATGGATTACTTCAGAGCTGTCCAGTGGTTACAACCCCTGTATACTACTGTAGCTGTGCTTTCTGGGAGCCGCCATGTCTGTAGGTCTCCATGAATGAGTTCTCTGGACGGTCTGCACACACTGAGACCTGAGGTATGTGCAGGACAGCAGTCGCACTGTGCACACCTCATGGCCGTACCTTTTAAAGGGGTTGTGTCCCTTCAGCAAGTGGAGGAAGTTAATACAAGACACTTACTAATGTGATTGTCCATATTGCTTCCTTCCCGGCTGGATTCATTTTTTTCATCGCATCATACACTGCTCGTTTCCATGGTTATAACTAGGGATGAGCGATTCGACTTCGGATGAAACATCTGAAGTCAATTCGCAGTGCTCCGTACAGTATTAGAATGTATTGGCTCAGATGAGCCGAAGTTATTACTTAGCAAAGTCTCGCAGGACTTTGCATAATACCTTCAGAAATGTATTTCTACTGTAAAAAACTATTTCCTGAAGTGGTACCTCGGAACCGAACCAGAGGGTGGGAAATGGTTATTATGCAAAGTCTTTTCTGCGAGGTGAGGATGGGGACCCACTAGTACTGTACTGCTGGATCAACCCTAAAGAGGATGTTCTCTAGAAGTATACCCATCTGCAGGGCCTACATCTATGATTAGCGGAGGTGGCCCAGACCCCTACCCTGCCTATTAGGTGGGTAATGGTGGCAATGTGTGTGCAGCCTCCTCCACCCTCTGCTGAGGATATGTGGGGGCCCTCACTTATTATGGCACATCTTGAGGATGTCTATGATGGGAATGCCCCTTTAATAACGTTCTGTGTCATGCCTAGTGCAGGGCCTGAGGGGGTGGACCTGTCACCTGGATACTGGGATTCAGAGCGAGAACCCTATTCCATGCAGCACCCATCACACCCTGCACTGGCCATTACACCCCAAAGGGCCAGATAAGTAAGGATGTGTGTATAGGCTGTGCCACTTATATGTCTGTGTGTGAGTGTGCCCTCACTTGTGACTGGCAGGAGGGAATTTAGAGAGAAAATGGTTTAGGATCAATGCCAATTCACATCACCTTCCAGAAATAGCCCCTGGGATGGCAGTAACAGAGCTGGTTATTCTAGTTTCCCACACTTGCTATATAAAGACTATGTTGGAAGTTAATGGGAAGTGATGGTTTGTGTGCCCGTGGTCTTACTATATTCTGTCATATTCTAGAAATGCCCGGACAAGGTATTGTGCGCCATGTGTTTATAGAGGGCATGGAGAACTTTTCGTCTTGGCCTCCTATCCGCACGCGGATGAAATAATACATCTGTCACCAGTAGGTAAGGGTCCCGGAGATCGGACCCCACCTATATGCATTTACCTTATCTAGTGACAGCAGAGCAGGGTGGATAAAAATCGATAAAAAAAAAATAAAAATAAAAAAAATCGGATTGTTTTGACTCCAATCAGATTTTTTTTTTTTTTTAGATCGGATTTTTTTAATATAAAATGCTTTTTGAGGAAAATATATTACCATCCAAAGGTTATTCCATCATGAAATAAAGATTTTTTAATTATGTAGAATAAGGCTGTATATGTTTAATTTTTTTGGTAAATAAATTCCATTAATCCATTCACAATGTCATGCTCTTCCAGAGGTTTTTGTAAGATTATTGGGCAGTTTCTCTGCCTACAAAATGTTATCACAGATGCTTGGTTTACTTTTGCAGTTCTCAAAACTGAATTTGACTCAGCAGAGATCACATGCCTCCTCTTCACAGCAAAAATGTGATAAGGCTGGTTTCACACTTGCGTTGTCCGGATCTGGCGTGTACTCCATTTGCCGGAATTACACGCCGGATCCGGAAAAACGCAAGTGAACTGAAAGCATTTGAAGACTGATCCGTCTTCAAAATGTGTTCAGTGTTACTATGGCACCCAGGACGCTATTAAAGTCTTGGTTGCCATAGTAGTAGTGGGGAGCGGGGGAGCAGTATACTTACCGTCCGTGCGGCTCCCGGGGCGCTCCAGAATGACGTCAGAGCGCCCCATGCGCATGGGTGACGTGATCACATGGATCACGTCACCCATGCGCTTGGGGCGCCCTGACGTCACTCTGGAGCGCCCGGGGAGCCGCACGGACGGTAAGTATACTGCTCCCCCGCTACACTTTACCATGGCTGCCAGGACTTTAGCGTCTTGGCAGCCATGGTAACCATTCAGAAAAAGCTAAACGTCGTATCCGGCAATGCGCCGAAACGACGTTTAGCTTAAGTCCGGATCCGGATCAATGCCTTTCAATGGGCATTAATTCCGGATCCGGCCTTGTGGCAAGTGTTCAGGATTTTTGGCCGGAGCAAAAAGCGCAGAATGCTGCGGTATTTTCTCCGGCCAAAAAACGTTCCGTTCCGGAACTGAAGACATCCTGATGCATCCTGAACGGATTTCTCTCCATTCAGAATGCATTAGGATAAAACTGATCAGGATTCTTCCGGCATAGAGCCCCGACGACGGAACTCTATGCCGGAAGAAAAGAACGCAAGTGTGAAAGAGCCCTTAGTTGAACAGAGTTGAGAAAAAGACCTTAAAGGGAATCTGTCACCTATTTTGACCATATAAAACTGTTACCATAGCAATGTGCAATAAAGTACCTTCATTCCAGCATGTGTCTTCTTTCTTTTATTCAACTTTTCATTCAGATGAAAAAGCAATTTTTCTGATATGCTAATTAAGCCTCAAGATGCCCAGAGGGGCGTTATTACTCTGCTCTAGTGCCCAGTAACGCCCCCCTGCAGTGCCCAGCCCGCCTTTCTTCCTAGCCCAGCATGCCTCCTAAGAAATAAATGTCCTCCCACATACTTGCCGAACGGCGCCGCCCCCTCCACTACCTCATGTAATTTATTCACTGCACCGTCCTTGCGTCCTCCTCTCTTGGCCTCTGAAATCCTGCGCAGGAGCAGTATCGCTGAGTGCTTGCACCTGTACGATACTCCTGCTCCAGAGGGCAACAGCCTCAATAATGTCACTGGGCATGCGCCGAGCCCAGTGACGTAATCAGAGCGCTATTGCCCTCAGGAGCAGGAGTATCGTACAGGTGCAGGATTTCGGAGGCCAAGAGAGGAGGAGGCAAGGACGGTGCAGTGAATAAATTACACGAGGTAGTGGAGGGGGCGGCAACGTTCGGCTCCGATGTGGGAGGACATTTATTTCTTAGGAGGCGTGCTGGGCTTGGAAGAAAGGCGGGCTGGGCACTGCAGGGGGGCGTTACTGGGCACTAGAGCAGAGTAATAATGCCCCTCTGGGCACCTTGAGGCTTAATTAGCATATCAGAAAAATCGCTTTTTCATCTGAATGAAAACTTGAATAAAAGAAAGACACATGCTGGAATGAAGGTACTTTATTGCACATTGCTATGTTAACAGTTTTATATGGTCAAAATAGGTGACAGATTCCCTTTAATCCTAACTTCTTCAAACCCATGAATGAACCTAATCAAACTAATATGAAAAGTTGTTATTCTAAAAATCTTCATCTACTTGCATATTATAAGTTATACCAGCAAGAATTAGTCTTCATGTAGAAAACTATGATTTAAATTAAGCCTTACTGACTAGTGATTTAAATCCACCCTGCAACAGAGTAAGGGCGGCACAAGGCCGTTGCCTAGCTGTGCCCGTATTGCGGCCCTCAAACAGCGGGTCACTTGAATGGGTCCGGAAGGTGCGGTGTAGAATGAAGGCACGGAACTCCACAGAAGAACTACGGAGTGCTTCCGTGGGTTTTCTCTCCGTGCCTCCGCACCGCAAAAAAAATAGAACCCGTATCCTATTTTTTTGCGATGTGGACCATTCATGAAATTAAATAGAACCAAAATGGTGGGTGACCATAATTAATACTTAACTTTTAATATCCAAATAAAATAATAGCCCATTGAAGACAATAAACAGTCGCACACAGCGGTGCAGGCACACGCCACGCAGTGGTGCAACCTCAAACTGATAAAGATAAGGCTACTTTCACACTAGCGTTCGGGGTTCTGCTTGTGAGCTCCGTTTGAAGGCTCTCACAAGCGGCCCCGAACGGATCCGTCCAGCCCTAATGCATTCTGAATGGATGCGGATCCGCTCAGAATGCATCAGTTTGGCACCGTTTGTCCTCCGCTCAGCAGGCGGACCCCTGAACGCAGCTTGCAGCGTTCGGGTGTCCGCCTGGCCGTGCGGAGGCAAACTGATCCGTCCAGACTTACAATGTAAGTCAATGGGGACGGATCCGTTTGAAGTTGACACAATATGGCTCAATTTTCAAACGGATCCGTCCCCCATTGACTTTCAATGTAAAGTCAAAACGAATCCAATTGCATTATCATGAACCAAAAAATGTTTTTATTTTTTTTGTGTTCATGGTAATGCAAACGGATCCGTTCTGAACGGATCTAAGCGTTTGCATATAGGTGCGGATCCGTCTGTGCAGATACCAGACGGATCCGCACCTAAACGCAGGTGTGAAAGTAGCCTAACTTTCCCAAAGCGTTTAGTTGCCCATGCGCCAACTCATCAGGGGACTCGCAACAATGTTTCAGCAGCTTAGCTTCAGAGTGGAGATGATGGCTCAATTGGATGCAGAGGTAGAGTCTGGAAGTCGCCATCCATTCCACCCCACAAAGGGAGGCCCTCCGTTTTCACATGTTGTATGGTGTCCAGCCGGGCCTGTGACAGCAGTGTGTGGCTGTGGACGGATCATGGAATCCGCACGGATGTTGCCCTTGCATTGGGGACCGCAAAAACCCTGGTTTCTGGGATGTTCACCTCTATATGTAGATGGATTTCTAAAAAGACAGTATGTCCTCTCCTTGTAAGATGTTGCATCCCCCTTATTCCTGGAGAAGTATACGCTGCATACATTGTCTTATCACAAAGGTGGTCCATGCCTAAGATTGTGCTCCCTTGGGCCTGCATTATACCGCAAGATTATCAGACCAATAGTTGGTGTGTAATGATTGGTCAGATAGTCTGTCGGTGTAATACAGGCCTTAGCCCCCAAGATGAGGTCCATGAGGAGATGACGCACAGTTTTCTCCCCCAGTTTTATATGCTTTTATACGTGCAAATCCAGCCAAATTCACAGATTCATTCATTTTCTCTTCATGCATTAGAGCTTGTGTGGGTTTCTGAGTTGACCTCAGATGCTGTGTTGTGACCCCACCGAGACTCCAGTATACCGCCATATAGAAACTCTGCTATATCGAAGCATTTTAGAAGCAGTCCACGCTTTCAAGTGCGACCGCCCATATAACGTGACTAAAATACCACCGTAATTTAGAAATTGTGATATTGCCATGGTTTATTATCTGACGTCTCCGGTGGGTAGAGCATTTCCATTGCTATTATCAGGGAATGGTTAGATGGCTACACATGGACTTCCACTTCTATGTAAAGTGAGCTCTACACAATGAAATAAAGTGCCGGACAAAGACCACTGGCTAGAAAGTCGCCACAGTGGCTGCATTCAGATGGGTACTTCCACCAGTTGCCAAGTGCACGCGTTTGTAGTATTAACTCTTTGGCCCCTTTCACACGGGCGAGAATTCCGTGCGGGTGCAATGCATGAGGTGAACGCATTGCACCCGCACTGAATCTGGACCCATTTACTTCAATGGGGCTGTGCACATGAGCGGTGATTTTTCACGCATCACTTATGCGTTGCGTGAAAATCGCAGCAGGTTCTATATTCTGCGTTTTTTCACTAAACGCAGATCCCATAGAAGTGAATGGGGCTGCGTGAAAATCGCAAGCATCCACAAGCAAGCGTGGATGCGGTGCGATTTTTACGCATGGTTGCTAGGAGATGATAGGGATGAAAGCAACCCCGGACCCCATTAAAGTCTATTCACTGTATTATTTTCCCTTATAACATGGTTATAAGCGAAAGTAATAGCATTCTTAATACAGAATGCTTACTAAAATGTAGATGGAGGTGTTAAAAAATTAACTTGCATGTTCCAATTGAGAGCGGTGACGTCAGCGCAGGTCCTGCTGAATGAAGATAGAAGATTACGTCACCAAAGGTCCTTTTGGAAGGCATCGGGCTGCAACCGGGTCCCCTTCACAGCAGCGCGGTGACCTAATGGCTGCTTCCTCCCTGCACAGACATCGCACGTGTCGCGGTCAGCACTGGGTGTTAATGGGTTAAAGGGGTTCAGAATATCATTGGCCCCCTTTCTGCAGGACAGTCAACAGCAGATTAGTGCCCCCCCCCCCTTGCCTCCTACTGGTGCCCTTAAACATAAAAGTAACAAGGTAACCGCACCCCCTTCCCTGCCCCTTTCGCCTGTGACTGACAGCCGGCAGTTCGACTGGCTTTGCCGAACTCTGCATAAGCGCTGTCAGTCACAGCGAAGGGGCAGGGACTGGGGCGCGGTTATCTTGACTTGAAGCAAGGAGGCCGCCTTGCCTTCAAGCATGACTAGAGAAGCGCGCCGGCAGGGGATAAAATAACGTTTTCTGAGCTTTAGCCGCATCGGCCTTCAGGAAGAAAATTATCGTCAGAAACGCACTGCTGGCTACTCTCAGGTAGTGCTGGCTGCTTGGGATGGTTTTTGGAGGTGACAGGTTCCCTTTAAAGCTAAAGGGATCCTAAGGTGAAGACCTCAGGTAAGGACCCAGTGTGACAGAAAAATTAGGGAAAGCCTAGTGGAGATGAGTGGTAGTTCAATCTATGCACTCTACTATCATTTGGGGAGTGGAGTAGCCTACAGTGCCTATTCACGCTCTAAAGTTTAGGGCAAAGCTGTATTTGGAGCCACATTCTGCCATGGACAATGTGGACAATATTAATGTAAATTGTATGTAATTCAAGGAGTGCAAGACTTATATGTGTACCGGCCATGTGACTTCTAGGGTATAGTATACTCTACACCTGGAGATAGTATGGGTTAGCATGAAGTTAAGGAACATTAGTGTGACCAGAGCACTGAAATTTAGTAAAGATCCTACCCAGACCTGTTGTAATGGGAGGCAGCACCATCCTGGCTGGGAATTCATCTTGTATGGATTATAGATATCCCTTCTATGGCAATAAATTGGTATAGCTACCTCAGGACAGGTGATTTTCAGTAAATGTCAACTTATGCCCAACTAAACTGTTCTCCGTTATTCTATCTATTTGCACCTAAGGGTGCTGATGTCACGAACATTAGGGACCCTGCCTTCATTGCACCTAATACCCAGGACAAGTTACTTCACAACACTGAGCTAAAGAGCTGCCTTATCCTTGTCTCTTACTTGTCAGGGATTATGATCCTGAATACAGATGATAAGAACTTCAGTTAAATCTTAGTAGGAATAGAGTTCATGAGGAGACATAAAGGACAGACTGTGGTAATGGAAACTTCATACAAGTGCTGTTGCTCATTACCACACCCCCACCTCCTCTCTGTATGTCATGTCTCCTCATGAACTCCATTCCCACAGAGATTCAGCTAAAAATCTTATATGTAGTATTCAGGATCATAATCCCTGACATGTAGTTGAGAAGGATGATGCAGCTCTTTTGCTCAGTGTTCTGAAGTAATTTATCCTGCTGTGTGATTAGGACAGGTTTTGTGTGTACTAATAGGACGGCGGCCATTTTTATTTCTCCTTATGATTGCTCCCTAGACAAAACAAGCCATTCTAAGTAATGAGGTATTAGTAAATATATTTATTATAAAATAATATTCAAGTGTTTTCATTTTCTTAATTCCTGGAGAACCCCTTTTAATGGGGAGAGGATTAAAAGCCACTACTAAAAACCTGGTGCTTGTTAGACCGGATCGGTTGACATTTATCTATTGTGTATGCCCAGCTTAGTCTTAAAGCGGTTGTCCCACGAAAAATATATTCTACAGTTTTCAAATCAGCAACTGGAGCTGAACACTTTTGTAATTGCATGTAATTAAAAATGTATTATAGCTGCTGAGGTCAATAAAATGTATCTTTTATAGTGCCACCTTTCTTTGACCTGCTCACTGAGAAGGCCGCACATGCTCAGTTTAATCCTTCAACTGCCTCCTGAGCTGTGATAGGCAGGGCATGGACACGCCCCCTGAGCTGTAGCAGAAAAGACACTCCCCTTGAGCTCTCAGCTTATATAAATCTAGAAGAATGAATGGGGAGATCTCTGGATCCATGTGAGGTGCAGGACTGGTTTTAGCTTTGTTAAAAAGAGATTGTCATGTACTATATGATGTGTGATTTTCATTTTTTACATTAGTCATAGAATAGCTCCTTTAAAGCTCCCATATGCTGTAGTTTGTCAGCTGAAGCCCCTGAGAAGGTGGGTTTGGCCAACAATCTAATGTGTGGGGAGTCCACTTGTCATTGTGTTCTCAGCATGACCCAGTTAGTTTCCGTGTCCTTGCTATCATTATCGGTGCACCCAGGCTTTTAATACAGTGGCACCTCCCTGGCAATTAAACCCTTGCTGTGCCTCCAGATTCCTACGTGCGAGGCTGTGTGTGTCTGTGCGCCTTTTCCAATCTCACACAGGTTCTCCAGACCAACGAGGGTTAAGCCAGCATTAATTGTATGGTTTCCGCTGATGCCGAACGATTATCACAATTAAAAGATGCAAACACTTATTTAACATTGAGCCGAAGCACAAATTAAAGAGAACAAAAGACATTTATGTGTTTGCCTGTATTAAGTGCCTGCTCAATAATTTACAGCCGATGCGTTCAGCAGAAGTAATAAACAACAAAGAGCGTTTCTCCGCAGCCCGGTCGTTTCATTCCAACGCCCGGACAGGTTAGCTGAGTTCTCTGGTTAGAGCTCGACTTGCTGACCATCGTCACACTTTATATAGTGATATAATTGCTTTATATGGCATATTAGCTTCTCCTTTCATAGGTCCAGGGAAGGTAATATGGGAGCTGCCATGGTCCTTGGGATAAGGCACCTATATCTGATTAGTGGGGTTTTGACCCCCGTACTACTATTGATCAGCTTTTTTATGGGGCTGTCAGCTTTCAGCCTCTTCACTAAATTCCCAAGCGCGGTCCGTTGTGTAGCGACTGTGCTTGGGTTTGCGGCTCGATTCCATTGGCTTGAATGGGACAGAGCTGCAGAATTTCCATGTGACCTCACAGGCCTAGGAAGAGGCCACAGCACTTGCCCAAGTGCCACAAGCTCCTTTGAGCAGGTGACTGACAGGAGTGCCAGAGGTCAGATATTAATGACCTATCCTGAGGATAAGTCAACCCTTTTAAGGCATCATGCACACGACCATAGTTTCAGTCTGCATCCGATCCACATTTTTTCCGGATCGGATGCATACCCATTCATTCCAATGGGGCCACAAAAGATGCGGACAGCACACAGTGTGCTGTCCGCATCTGTATGTCCCTTCTGCGGCCCTGCAAGACAGTTGACAGGAATAGGCATTTGTAACATTCTGCAGGACCAGGGCAGGTATCCGTGGTTTACAGATCCACAATTTGCAAAAACAGATCCGGTTGTGTGCATGAGGCCTAAGGGTGAGCTACACCCAAAGAGTCCTTTTTCCTTCTTCCTGCTTGAGTTAGATTGCTTACTTCTCTTTATAGGAAATCGTACCCCTCGCTATAATAGGAGTTATCATCTGTTTATTGGTTTCTCTAGATTTTCCTGGATAAGGTTCTCCCACCCAGCATCATTTTCCTGCCTGCCATTTTTGGCCTCATGCTGTCCGTACATACCCCTTCTAGATGATGATGCAGAATCCAGCCATTACAAGCAGGTTCTTTGTGTTTGATCTGACTGAATTCATACATAACATGTATAGTATTAAAGGGCCCCACCATAAAATACCATATTCTTTGTGTATAGATAATAAATTCTGAATGCTTTGCATTTAAAGTCTTTAAAAAGTAAGTAAATCCATATTTACATAGTATGGTGCCATGTGGACATCAATCTGAGCTAAGTGCTGGTGGTCAGCCATGCTCAGTCACTCTTCTCACAGCTAGGTCTCTACATAGTGAGCCTCTGCATAGTGTGATAGTATAGCTGAGAAGACTCCTTCTGCCAGGACGACACTATATTGTTAGCTGCCAGAGGTGGAAGGAGACTGGTTCTGTCCAAAGCAGAATAGATGATCAGGAACACTAAGGGGGACACTTGGAAGTATAAATGATGAGCAAGATACTTTAAATACTATAAACAGCTTTCCAGGACTTTTGGCCTAAAGAGTCCTGAATGTTGCACACTGAGGGTATGGCCACACAGGTTTTGCTGGGTGCAGATTTGCCGACCATTTTCTTCTTGCAGTGAGTGGCTGAATGCACATGGTCGTGGAGGCAGCCTTACAATGGAATTCTATGGCTGCAGCCATTTTCTTGTGCTGCAGATATCATACAGCAGTGTCTTGTACTTCAGCATGCGCCTGGTTCAGGGGGCATCACTGGCAGGACCAGTTGGGAACAGCATTGAACCCGTCTGATGCTTGTTCTGGGTGCTAAAGGTCACAGCCTGAGTACTGACCCTTGGCTTTATCTTGTGATGAGGAGCGGGATAAGGGGTATGACCGTCCACCTATCTGTAGATGTACCCTGCTGGTTGCTCTTCTGTGTGACTACAGGATCTGAGCATGTACTGAATGAAATAAACGTAAGTGACATGGTTACACGTAATAAAGGAATCGATGGAATGTGGGAAAACGTGGCATTTGAGATAGGTGCATCCAGGGTGGATTTGATTTAAATCACTAGTCAGTAAGGCTTGATTTAAATCATAGTTTTCTACATAGACTAATTCTTGCTGGTATAACTTATAATATGCAAGTAGATGAAGATTTAAACAACTTTTCATATTAGTTTGATTAGGTTGATTCTGCATTCATAGGTTTGTAGAAGTTAGGATTAAGGTATTTTTCTCAACTCTGTTCATGTTATAACATTCTTGCTGTGAAGAAGAGGCATGTGATCTCTGCTGAGTCAAATTCAGTTTTGAGAACTGCAAAAGTAAACCAAGCATCTGTGATAATATCTTGTAGGCAGAGAAACTGCCCAATAATCTTACAAAAACCTCTGGAAGAGCATGACATTGTGAATGGATTAATGGAATTTATTTACCAAAAAAATTACACATATAGAAACATAGAATGTGTCGGCAGATAAGAACCATTCGGCCCATCTAGTCTGCCCAATATACTAAATACTATGAATAGCCCCTGGCCCTATCTTATATGAAGGATGGCCTTATGCCTATCCCATGCATGCTTAAACTCCTCCACTGTATTTGCAGCTACCACTTCTGCAGGAAGGCTATTCCATGCATCCACTACTCTCTCAGTAAAGTAATACTTCCTGATATTACTTTTAAACCTTTGCCCCTCTAATTTAAAACTATGTCCTCTTGTAGCAGTTTTTCTTCTTTTAAATATTCTCTCCTCTTTTACCTTGTTGATTCCCTTTATGTATTTAGCAGTTTCTATCATATCCCCTCTGTCTCGTCTTTCTTCCAAGCTATACATATTAAGGTCCTTTAATCTTTCCTGGTAAGTTTTATCCTGCAATCCATGTACCAGTTTAGTAGCTCTTCTCTGAACTGTCTCCAAAGTATCAATATCTTTCTGGAGATATGGTCTCCAGTACTGAGCACAATACTCCAAATGAGGTCTCACTAGTGCTCTGTAGAGCGGCATGAGCACCTCCCTCTGTCTACTAGTAATGTCTCTCCCTATACACCCAAGCATTCTGCTAGCATGTCCTGCTGCTCTATGACATTGTCTGCCTACCTTTAAGTCTTCTGAAATAATGACCCCTAAATCCCTTTCCTCAGATACTGAGGTTAGGACTGTATCACTGATTTTATATTCTGCTCTTGGGTTTTTACGCCCCAGGTGCATTATCTTGCACTTATCAACATTAAATTTTAGTTGCCAGATTTTTGACCATTCCTCTAGTTTTCCTAAATCCTTTTCCATTTGGTATATCCCTCCAGGAACATCAACCCTGTTACAAATCTTTGTGTCATCAGAAAAAAGACACACCTTACTATCGAGGCCTTCTGCAATATATATTAAACAATATGGGTCCCAGAACAGATCCCTGAGTTACCCCACTGGTAACAAGACCATGGTCTGAATATACTCCATTGACTACAACCCTCTGTTGCCTGTCCCTCAGCCACTGCCTAATCCATTCAACAATATGGGAGTCCATGTACAGCCTTATTCTACATAATTGAAAAACTAATCTTTATTTCATGATGGAATAACCTTTGGATGGTAATATATTTTCCTCAAAAAGCATTTTATATTAAAAAAAAAATCTGATTTAAATAAAAAAAATCCGATTTTTATTAAAAAAAAAAAAAAAAAAATCATTGATTTTTATCCACCCTGGGTGCATCAATAAATCCCACTTCTTTCCATTGATTGCAGGGTATTACATACACTTCTCAAAAAAATAAAGGGAACACTTAAACAACACAATGTAACTCCAAGTCAATCACATTTCTGTGAAATCAAACTGTCCACTTAGGAAGCAACACTGAGTGACAATCAATTTCGCATGCTGTTGTGCAAATGGGATAGACAACAGGTGGAAATTATAGGCAATTAGCAAGACACCCCAATAAAGGAGTGGTTCTGCAGGTGGTGACCACAGATCACTTCTCAGTTCCTATGCTTCCTGGCTGATGTTTTGGTCACTTTTGAATGCTGGCGGTGCTTTCACTCTAGTGGTAGCATGAGACGGAGTCTACAACCCACACAAGTGGCTCAGGTAGTGCAGCTTATCCAGGATGGTACATCAATGCGAGCTGTGGCAAGAAGGTTTGCTGTGTCTGTCAGCGTAGTGTCCAGAGCATGGAGGCGCTACCAGGAGACAGGCCAGTACATCAGGACACGTGGAGGAGGCCGTAGGAGGGCAACAACCCAGCAGCAGGACCGCTACCTCCGCCTTTGTGCAAGGAGGAACAAGACGAGCACTGCCAGAGCCCTGCAAAATGACCTCCAGCAGGCCACAAATGTGCATGTGTCTGCTCAAATGGTCAGAAACAGACTCCATGAGGGTGATATGAGGGCCCGACGTCCACAGGTGGGGGTTGTGCTTACAGCCCAACACCGTGCAGGACGTTTGGCATTTTCCAGAGAACACCAATATTGGCAAATTCGTCACTGGCGCCCAGTGCTCTTCACAGATGAAAGCAGGTTCACACTGAGCACATGTGACAGACGTGACAGAGTCTGGAGATGCATGGAGAACGTTCTGCTGCCTGCAACATCCTCCAGCATGACCGGTTTGGCATTAGGTCAGTAATGGTGTGGGGTGGCATTTCTTTGGAGGGCCACACAGCCCTCCATGTGCTCGCCAGAGGTAGCCTGACTGCCATTAGGTACCGAGATGAGATCCTCAGACCCCTTGTGAGACCATATGCTGGTGCGGTTGGCCCTGGGTTCCTCCTAATGCAAGACAATGCTAGACCTCATGTGGCTGGAGTGTGTCAGCAGTTCCTGCAAGACGAAGGCATTGATGCTATGGACTGGCCCGCCCGTTCCCCAGACCTGAATCCAATTGAGCACATCTGGGACATCATGTCTCGCTCTATCCACCAACGTCACGTTGCACCACAGACTGTCCAGGAGTTGGCAGATGCTTTAGTCCAGGTCTGGGAGGAGATCCCTCAGGAGACCGTCCGACCACCTTATCAGGAGCATGCACAGGGAGGTCATACAGGCACGTGGAGGCCACACACACTACTGAGCCTCATTTTGACTTGTTTTAAGGACATTACATCAAAGTTGGATCAGCCTGTAGTGTGTTTTTCCACTTTAATTTTGAGTGTGACTCCAAATCCAGACCTCCATGGGTTGAAAAATTTGATTTCCACTTTTTTATTTTTGTGTGATTTTGTTGTCAGCACATTCAACTATGTAAAGAACAAAGTATTTCAGAAGAATATTTAATTAATTCAGATCTAGGATGTGTTATTTTTGTGTTCCCTTTTATTTTTTTGAGCAGTGTATATACAGTCTATGTACAAGTGACACCCAGCAAAAGAAACGCTGTTCTTCCAAAGTGAAAAGTTATCACAACGGTCGCAGTACAAAAATGTATTAACCCCACTCAGTCAGTGCTGGGCTCTCACGGTGCTAGGGAGTGCTGCATCAGCACAGACTTTACGTTAGGCCTGCCGCTTGCACTAGGATTGGGCCCCATGCACACAACCATATTTTTGGTCCGTGGATTGCACACTGCCTCATTCGTTTAAATGGGTCTGAAAAAAGATGGACAACACATGGGTTTCATTCGTGTGGCCGGGCTGCAAATTATATCCATAATGAGCATTTAGCCTACAACTATAGGTGGCTTTAGAAGACCAGATAATTGGGAATGAACAATCCTGCAAAGGCTCGTTCCCGTCAATCTGCCCGTATAAAGATGCCACAGATCACACGATGAACAAGCAAAATGTTCGCTCATCGGGTGATCCTGTCCTTGCAGACGCCTAAATTATTGTTTCTGGGCCGCAGATAGTGCAGTCTAAACAGCGATCTGCTGCTCAGAAATGATGCATCTGTATGAGGACTAGCAATCCCTCCTCCTCCTCCACCCCCATGTAAATGTAGCGCTTTACTCCTACTGAACAAACAAATGACTGTCGGAATCTGTATGAGGACTAGCAATCCCTCCCCACACCCCCCCTCATGTAAATGTAGGGCTTTACCCCCACTGAACAAGCAGTTGACTGTCGGGATCTGTATGAGGACTAGCAATCCCTCCTCCCCCCCATGTAAATGTAGCGCTTTACCCCCACTGAACAAGCAGCTGACTGTTGGGAAGGAACACCTGCTTATCGCCCCGTGTAAATCCACCTTCTCTCTCTCTGGCTGCAATTAGGTTGCCTTTTATGCCTTAAAGGGGTTTTCTGAGATATATAATTATTATTTATTATAATATTTTTTTACTGATGACCTATCTTCAGGATAGGTTATCAGCATCTGATCGGTGGGGGTCTGACACAGGGAACCCCGCTGATCAGCTGTTTGAGAAGGCATTGGAGCTGCTATGAGCGTCGCAGCCTTCTCTCTGCTTTTCCTAGGCTGAGTGACAACGCGTTCATGTGTCACGTGACATAGGAGCAGCCTCTATACAATGTACATCGCTGTGCTTGGGAAGTACGGAGAAGGCTGCAGGGCTCACAGGAGCGTAGCTACCTTCTCAAAACAGCTGATCGATGGGGGTCCTGGGTGTGGGACCTCCACCGATCAGGTACTGATGACCTATCCAGAGGATAGGTCATCAGTAAAAAAAAAAATCTCAGAAAAGCCTTTTAGCGTTTGCTGCCAGGTCACCTGGAGAGCCTGTCACAAGCTTTGAGGCGGCAGCTGTCTTACTGGTATAAAGCCTGCAGTCTGGAAGAGCGGAATGCCAACTATGTGAATTGTCCTTTGTTCTGTTATCTGCACAACACTGCTAATCTTCCCATCTACAGATAATTAAGAGACTGGTTTGCATCACATCAAGCGCTTTCTTCTGCCATTGTTCTCTTCATTTGCATCCCATAGTGACCAGCACTGACTGCTATAATCATAGACGTACTACTGACGTTTGGGTTATGGACACCTGAAAAGCGGGCATTCTTGGCTAAAATAATTTCTGGAGTTTTATTAAAAACTTTCAACCATTTTTTTTTTCTGCAGCTTGATTGGATTTTCATAAATTACTGGCCGCACAGTCCCATTCAGTGTGAAATCCAGAGCCCTTCTCTCTGCTCTTCTGAACGTTCATAAAGCCGACATCCCATTTGACAAAAGTTCCTTTTATTTGGTTTTAAAGATGGCAGCTTAGATTTGTGCTCCAGGGCTACAGACTGATGGATTTCTCACCAAATGAGACTTGGGAACCTGTAGTGTATGAAAATCCATGCATGCTGCATAGTTGAACACTTTAAGGAATTTTGTAAGCTAGAGCATTACAGTCGCGGCCTCCTCCAATTCTCATGGAGGCCTTGCTTTTCATGTCGGTGGGTTTGGTGACTTCTGCCTTGTACAGGTTACTTTGTAATAGCAGAGCTCCCAATGTTTGCCGTCCCTCTCATGTCTGCACGGTGAAACTGCTGTGCGTGACCATCTATTGCACAGGTCATAGTAGAACTTCTATATATTATATAGTTTTTCTTTTTGCTCTAGCTCTTTATCTTTATCTTATTTGCATGTCATTGACTATGATGTGTAAGGGATCTCTCTGACACTTATCTTACACTTACCGTGTGCTTTTCTCACTATTCTGTAATCTGATATAATGACCTGTGGCACACTATACTGTTATTGACCCATATATGCATACCTCATCATGTACATCATGGTCTCTTGGTGATGGTCTTATCATGGATCATGCTACATGTGGAGATTCTTCTTTAGAAAGGGAAGCAAATGAGCTCTGAACAAGCCCTGCCTCTGATGCCACCAGATGTAAGGCAGCTATCAATGTTTGACCCTTGAAATAGTCCTTGAGACATGTCTCTGATATTAAAGGGGTTATCCAAAGTTTCAAACATGCCTCCCTATGCCCTAGGTTATTCATATAGTTTATACTTACCCCACTCCCTGGCACCACAGCCGCCGCTGCATCTCCCCGAGTGAATCAAAACATCCAGCGACGGGGGAGAGCAGCCAATAGCAGGGGCACAAACCTCCCTAGCATCGCGGATGTGCGGGGATCAGGAGTGACGCGGATTAAAGGGAACATGTCGCCTCCAAAAACCATCCCAAGCCGGCAGCAGTACCTCAGAGTAGCCAGCAGCGTGTTTGTAACAATCATTTTCTTCCTGCAGGCAGATGAAGCAAAAGCTGTAAAAACGTTCTTTAATCCCGCTTCTCTAGTCAGGCTTGAAGTCACGGAGGCAGCGGCCTCCTTGCTTCAAGTCACGGTAACCCCCTTCCCTGCCCCTTCGCTGTGACTGACGGCACTTATGCACGACCTTTCGGCTGGCTTTGCCTAACAGCCGGCTGTCAGTCACAGAAAAGGGGGTTACCGTGACTTGAAGCAAGGAGGCGCTGCCTCCGTGACTTTAAGCCTGACTAGAGAAGCGCATCGGCAGGGGATTAAAGATAATTTTTACAGCTTTTGCTTCATCTGCCTGCAGGAAGAAAATAATTGTTACAAACACGCTGCTGGCTACTCTCAGGTACTGCTGCCGGCTTGGGATGGTTTTTGGAGGTGACAGGTTCCATTTAAGTATAATCTATATGAGGGGCCTGGGCATTGGGGAGCATGTGTTTAGACTTTAAGTAAGCCGACACCTAATCTGCAGACAGCTGTTTCGGGGTGATATGGTGTTCTCTACCCCCAAATCCTGATTTAGGGCTGTTTCACATGCCGTGCGTGACATCCGCTGCATGAATGTCCGCTGCGGACAGAAGAAGCTCGGAGTATCAACATGATTAATAATGCTCCGTGCCTCTCTGTGATCTTTTTACTACAAAATCACGGTGACAACTTTGATCTTTTTACTACAAAATCACAGTGAGATAAAGTCACCGTGATTTTGTAGTAAAAAGATCAGAGAGGCACGGAGCATTATCTATCATGTTAATGCTCTGTCCTTCTTCTGTCCGCAGCTGGTCTTGGCTCTCATTCACGCAGCGGATGTCACGCATGGCATCTGCTCGTGTGAAACAGCCCTTAGTCCTCTGATCCAGTTAAGCCAGTACTCTCTGCTCTGCACTGATGAGGGGCAATCACCCCGAAACAGCCGTCTGCAGATGAGGTGCTGGTTTATTTATTATCAGAGTCATATCTCAAGGCCTATTTAAAGGGAACCTGTCACCAGGATTTTGGGTATAGAGCTGAGGACATGGGTTGCTAGATGGCCGCTAGCACATCCACCATATCCAGTCACCATAGCTCTGTGTGCTTTTATTGTGTAAAAAAAACGATTTGATACATATGCAAATTAACCTGAGATGAGTCAGAGCTTGAAAATATGACTCTTCTCTGGTCACACAAGTAAGATATGACTCTTATGTTAATTTGCATATGTATCAAATCTGTTTTTTTACACAATAAAAGAACGGAGAGCTATGGGGATTGGATATTGCGGATGTGCTGGCGGCCATCTAGCAACCCATGTCCTCAGCTCTATACCCAAAATCCCGGTGACAGGTTCCCTTTAAAGGGTTGAACACTGACTTAAAGGATATCTGCCTTACATCTGGTGGCATCAGAGGCAGAGCTTGCTAAGAGATCATTTGCTTCTTCCCAGAATTCCAGAGGAGCATGTATGGCCCAGAAGTCTTCTCATGCCGATTTAAGGAGCTCTCTCCCCAAATTAAGATTCTTCTTTATACATTATTGAAGATCTCCTGTTTTTTGTTTTTTTTTGTTTTTTTAATTGTTTTTAATTTGTAGGTTCGTAATAAAGATTTATATATATTAAATCGTGACCCTTTGGTGTGCATCTGCTTGAGCATGTGCTTTTTTCGTCTTCAGTATAGTTGCCCATGGTCATCGATGCCAATCGATGGTTTCACTTAAAAAACCACATGGATTTGCAGTAAAGCCCCATGTCATGGTCCTTGGTTGTACAGTAGTTGCTGTGTATGTCCATACGCTTATTGTTCAGATGATGCAGTCCAGTACAGCCAAAGGAGAACCGAACAACATCGTCGAAGTTACTGATGCATTGTAGCTGGGAGATACAGGAACAGTGGTGCCCTCACTTGACGGCTGGGTTCCTGCTCCTTCCTGCCACCACTGCTGCTCTCTGGTCTCCATTCTTCAATATCTGCTGCAGCCAATGACTGGCTGCAGTGCTGATGTGTCCTCCATACATCTTGTGACACGATGCATGGGGGACATGGCATAGCTGTTTCCATATGACCCATGTCAAACCAGATTTTGATGTGCGGAAACCGGAGAGGTGAGGGACTGAAGAAGCTGGAACCCAGCAGCGAGAGCATGTAAGCACAATACCAGCAGCATGGGGGAGTTTGCCCAAGTGGAACCTCAGGGTGAACAACCCTTTTAAGCCATTCCTACAAGCAGATCATATGCAGAGGGAGTTCTGGGCTTTCCAGCTTGTTACATAGGTTGTCACAATCTTCCTTTTTATACCATACACCCTCATTGCGTAAGTGAAATGTGTTTTTCTAAAAAATTAAAATGGCATGTTTCAGCATATCCTATAGAACTAAAACGGATGTAAACCCCCCTGTGAAGGACTAGTGAAAGGGATCCATGTCCATTATTGAAATCTGCAGATGGAAAACTTTTTCAGATTTCAGTATAATATAAAATAGTGGCTGGATTTCTGCAGTCGAGCGCTTTTATTTGGGGTTTTTAAACTGCACTCCTGTATGATAGTGGGTATAGTGCTGAACTTATAACTTTTAATAGGTCCCGGGCCAGATATTACAGAGGAGAGGAGAGCCAGTGTGTGTGATATGCCTTTTACCCTAATGTTACTTGAGGTTCATATAGTTTTTATCCTAGTATCAAGTTTTGGTAATATGACCCCTGTGGCAGAAGTTCACTATAGTATCTGTAGGACTAATGAACATGGCCAGAATAATGGTTAGTTTGTGTCTTCTTTCTATAGAACAATTGAGTAGTAAAATGTCTGCCTGGTGCAAATTTAAATTTTGTTTTTGTTTTTACACCTCACAGAAAATTTCCTCCTGTGAACCTGCCCTAAGGCTGTGCTTCCATATTCAGGTTTTTAAGGTTAGATTCACACTAGCGTTGGGCATCTCTGGCAGGGAGCAGCCTGCTGGAGATATCTGGATATGGCACTGCCGGATGCTAGCTGAATTCCGTCCGGCCGTTTCTCTGCATGTTTGCTAGGTTGTGGCTGGATCTCTGTCATTCCCCCATTATAGTGAATGGGGCTGGACAGAATTCCAGATGTGAAACCGGACTATTCAGTTTGTGATGCCAGGAGCGGATTATAAATGTAGACCCATATAAAAGAAGGGTGGCGTTCTCTTCTCTTTCTGAATATAATGTACGTGAACGGTGGAACCCATACAGTTTTTGTATGTGAGGCCAATTGTTTTCAGTGTGGTTTCTCTATATCCTAATGGAGTTCAATATAATTGGGGTGGTCACCTTCAGACGTACAGCCACAGGTTTCCTGATGCAGTTTTGGAAGCCGAAATCGGGAATGGATCATAAAAGGAGAGAAACCTATAAAGGACCGATACGACTTCTCTTTTTTTGAATTCACTTCTTGTTTTGTCTTCAAAAACTGCAGCAGGAAACCTGTCCATGTGGCCGTACCCTAAAGGAAATCATGCTCTAGTCATTAGATCCCCAGGTTCTACTAAGAGTCTTGCAGACCCCAAGTATAAAAAGTTTGGTGGCTGCCATTAGTATGGACATCTTTCTAAGGCCTCACGTTATTTTGGTCCGCATCCAAGCGGCATTTTTTTGTGGTTTGGATGTGGACCATTCACTTCAATGGGCCGCAAAAAAATCTTTTACAGGCAGCACTCCGTGTCATGTCTGCATCTGTATGTACGTTTTGCAGCCCTGCAAAAAAAAATTAGAACATGCCCTATTCCTGTCCGTTTTGTGGACATAGGGAGGGATGTTCAGTTTTGCAAACTGCAGAACGCATACAGCTAGTATCCGTGTTTTGCGTCTATGTCTTGTGGTCATGCACACAGACGTGTTATGCCTCTGTTTTGTGCGGGGCCAGAATATTGCCCTCAACAAGGTTCATAATTACTTTGCATGCTTGGCGTATCGCTTCTCGCAGAGAACATACCCGTATATTTTCTCTTAAAATGTCTAGTCACTGAGGATGGAAGCCCTCAAAGAAAATACGGTAGTTAAAATGTACCTGTAGTGTCTTCATAGATTCTCTGTCCATTGTTTTACCTCATGGCAGAAGTGAAGCAAATCTTCCTGTAGAGGTAATGGTGCTTGTAGTAGTTAGGACAGGATGCACCTAAAATGGCTCTGGTTGTATTTCAGGTTTGTCCTGCTTTTTAGTGACTGGAGAAGTTGCATTTACCTTAAAAGTCCTGACTTGTATGGAGCCCAATGTCAAACAGCAGCCATTCGGCTGGGGCTACACTGTGATCTTGCGCAGTGCAACCGTAGAAAGGAATGGGGTTACAATGTGACCCCAGAATCTCAAACAAAAATCAAACAGGGCTCTATATTTTTTTTTTGTTGCAATTCTGAGGTTGCCTTTACAGCAGCTTGCACTTCACTTCTATGGCTTCTCTGCTACACTGAGATCCCTGGTTACACAATGGGTGTCGCCGCCAAGATTTCCGTGTAGCCCCAGCCTGGGGTGTAAATAAGTGGCAAATTATGCCTACCTTATTTGTGCAATAATTTGTGGCGTTTACCACCGATCGCCACTTTAGAGGCAGTGAAAAGTGGATGGGACTTAGTGGGACGGGTGTGACCCTCCATTGCCCGACAGATTTATGAGTTATAACCGTAATCTGTTGCAGCTAATAGCAAGTGTACGTTTCTGTTTCTACCACATGGACAGCCGGAAGATGTGACACAATATTATATTTTTTTTATTGGCCATATACGTTTTGCACCAGCTGGCTTTTTGCCAGAACTGGCTTGTGAAACACCGGTCTTAATAAATGTACCCCATTGAGTCCATTTGGTGTATGGTGACTTGAGCTGTGTGAAGTTCTTTCTAGCCATTGGCATTGGTACATTTGTTCTATTTAGGCTGAAATGGGAAGAGTTCAAGTTTTTTTTTTTGGGTCTATTTGCTTCCTCCCAGTAACATTGTTTTGTTAACCTCCTTGGAAAATGTTACACGCAGATTGGAAACATTTAATTCTTTGAGTTTTTAGAAGCTGCTTACGTCAGAGTTGAGGATCAGTCACCAGAGCATCTGTTGCCTGCAACTCCCTATTGAGTCTTCAAGGGGCATCCGGTCGGTGCTGTTGTACTCACTAGTGTAGCTATAGGGTCCTCTTGTAGTTTGCCTGATCATACACTGCAGCGGAGTGCTTGAGAATCACCTAACTGCTGCGAGCAGGCAGAATTGTGGAGACTTTACTAAACAGCTGACTTGTTGGTCATCTGAAATCAGCCATGATGTCAATTTCCTCCAGACGTAAGGTGCAGGTTGTATCATGGTCTTTTATGCAGTAAAGGTAGCTGCAGAGACAGTACTATATATGATAAGGGCTCAGAACAGATAATTGCACCACTTAAGTGGTTTAATAAAAATATCTAATCACGTTCCTTAAATCTTCTGCCATTGTTTTGTTTTTTCTCCAAAGATCCGCTTTAATAAGAACATTACGTTGGCTGAAGAGAGCAGTATTAAAGGGAACCTGTCATCCACTTTATGCTGCCCATACTAACAGCAGTATAAAGTAGAGACAGGTGAGTTGATTTCAGCGGTCTGTCATTTAGAAGTTAAAAGTAAGTGGTTGCCGAGAACCAACATCACAATCATGGCAGACTGGGCCTGGTAAAGAGTCCCGGCCACCTGAGAAGAGTCCTGGTTATTCATGAATCCCTGCTCTCCCTGCCCACCTGCTGAGGACTTACAGTCTAATACCTAGTTTTCTCCCTATCTCTGGGACACAACTCATCAGCAGATGGGTGAGAGAGCAGGACATTATAAATAACCAGGACTCTTCTCAGGTAGATTTGACGCTGTAATGATTATGATGCTGGTTCTCAGCAACCACTTACTTTTAGCTCATGAGTGACACCCCGCTGAAATCAGTATTTCTATCACTACTTTATGCTGCCCTCAGTGAGATCAGCATAACGTTGACGACAGGTTCCCTTTAAGCCTCATTCACACTTCAGTGTCCCACGGACGTGTGCTGTACAAGTTCTCGACGGACAGCACACGTACCCATTCATTTTAATGTGTGTATTCAGACATCAGTGTTTTAGCACGGTCTGTGGGTCAGTGTTTTTAGCACTGATGCATGCTCTATTTTGTCAGTCTTTACGGATCCATTATAGTTTATGGGTCCGTGAAAACCACGGATGCCATCAGTGTTGCATTCGTGTTTCACGAATCATTAAGAAGACATGCTTTGAAAATTTATTTTTCAGCTGTTCAGTGTCAGTGAAACACGGACAGCAAAAAAAACACCCGGACCCAACACGGATGCGTCACTAGCCACCTGCTCACGGATTTGAACACGGACGTGTGAATGAGGCTTTTATCCGGTGCACATCATTACAATAAAAAGTTACCTTCCAAGCAAGAGACAACCTAAAAGGACAAGAGACACGTGTCTTCACTTCACTGCTTCATTTTATTAATCGTAGGAGAAAGATTCAAATTATTACTTGTGAAAATCTGGAGGAGACTTCTTCCTGTCACGGCGAATTATTGTAATCAAACGTCTGCTGGGGTTGATTATCAGGAATTGGCAGGAATATTACCTCCTACAGAGAATATGGCCGCTCATTAACCTACTTTTCTTCAACTATGTTTTCTTTTTTTTTTTTATAAGACAAGAGTCTTGTAAGGATCTTCACCATAATATATTTACTGTATTTTTTGCCCTATAAGACGCACCGGCCCATAAGACGCACCCAGGTTTTTGAGGAGGAAAATAAGAAAAAAAATATTTTGAACCAAAAGGTGTGCTTTTGGAGGGTTTTGAACTAATGGGGGCGTCTGTGGATGGCACTGTTATGGGGGCGTCTGTGGATGGCACTGTTATGGGGGCGTCTGTGGATGATCCCCCATAACAGTGTCCCTGTGCAGTGAATGGGGGCCGGCATCTGGTTCTGTAATGGCAGCGGGCCCCGGTGCAGTCACTGTATTCTACTACACCGGGCCCCGTTCACTGTAGTATAATCATATCTAACTTGTGGGTATTGTTAAAGTATTCAAATCCTCTTAAATCAAGCGCATGTACTACTTACTACTAACTTCTTGGCAGTCAGGAGGCCGGGCGGACACTCGCAGCGTAGCTCACTGCGCCGCCTGCTTTATTCATAAAGTGGGCGGAGCAGGCGCGTGACGTAGTGAGCTATGCTGCGAGCGCCCGGCCTCCTGACTGCCAAGAAGTTAGTAGTAAGTAGTACATGCTCTGGATTTAAGAGGATTTGAATACTTTAACAATACCCACAAGTTAGATATGATTATACTACAGTGAACGGGGCCCGGTGTAGTAGAATACAGTGACCGCACCGGGGCCCGCTGCCATTACAGAACCAGATGCCGGCCCCCCCAACCCCTCCTCCCTCTCAGCCATACACCCGACGGCGGTCGCAGCATTTGCCCCATAAGACGCACTGCTATTTTACCCCCACTTTGGGGGGGGGGGGGGGGAATAGTGCGTCTTATAGGGCGAAAAATACGGTACTTCATACGGTATGATACCAGACAGTTTGTTTCGGTCATTTTTTGGTCTGCTTTGAGATTATTTTAGTTAGTTTTGAGCCCTTATATGATGTTAGATACTCTCTACTGATTGGCTGTTTGGTCATCTAGCGGCTTATTGCAATGGGCAAATAGTTTTTATATGGGGGGGGGGGCACTTGAGGCCGTTACACAGAACAAGTTCTAGGTCACCGAATGATTTTCCTCAGGATAATCTGGCCCGCAGTGGCTCTGGTGAGAGCAGTACGTGTTGTGCATTTACCGCTAATCACTTGTGGTTTTGCTGGATGGTAGTGTCGTCATTCACACTGGACCACAAGCCCTTATCATGGACAATCCTAATGATTTTCTAATTAAGTCAGTCCCTGCGACTGAAGTCTGCACCACCGATCAGAACAGTCCTTGGTTTTAGGCGGTAAATTATCATTAGTTCGGGGACATGGTTTACTATGGGATGAGAAACGTAAAAGTATTTTATTGCAAAGATCCAAGCTTTTCTGGGGGAAATATCCATTCATGCCTGCCCCTTCTCCAGTCATTTCAAAAATGGCTCTCCTGTTCTTAGATAGTAATCCACTTTGATATTGATAACCTTTAGGATAGGTCATTAATATCCAATTGGTGAGGGTCTGACACCCCACCGATAAGCTGTTCCCTGCCGATTTCGGTGCTGGATCTAGCAGCTGAAATGGAACAGAGAGCACAGCGCCATTCAAAGTGTAGTGGCCATGCTGGGTTACTGCAGCTCAGCTCCCATTGAAGTGGATGTAACCCACTACACTTTAAATGGAGCGGTGCTTCCTGTTCCATTTCAGCTACGAGTCCCTGCAGGGAACAGCTGATCAGTGCTATAGTCAATGGGGCCTGCAGACAGGCGGCAGTGCCAGTTTCGGAGAACTCTGAGGGCTCTGCCGCATATGTGCAAAGATGGGAGGAAAACTGCTCGCAGGAATAACACATCTGACACAAAAGACAGATCAGTTATTTTTAGTGCATAAGTGCTCAAAATAACAGATGCGGTTTTTAAAAAATGTTCTGTTCTTCTGATGGATCAGAACGGAAAACAAAACGGTATTGTAAGTGCACCCTTAATTTCCTACAGATGTTATCGCCAGTTTTTGAAGAGGTCTCTTTTATCAAAATGGCCTGTAAGTGGCCCACGCCAGCCAGTTACAGTGCGGCTTTAGTTTTTGGCGTGGTTTGCTGTAGTGAGCCGGCAGGCGTGACTTCTCACTAATGAGGGAAGTGCTGTCTGCTTTACTGTCATATGGGGATTTCAGATATCATATCGAGAGGGACTGTTTGCTAGCTGTCTCAACTGTTATCTCATGTTGTGGTATTATATATTTTTTTTTACGTTTTTCAGTATTTCCTTTTTTTACATGACATACTTAGGACATCCAGGTCTGCTAGTGCCCCTAATACAAACCATTTATTCACAGACTATTCCCGTCTCTGAAAGTCACATGTCCCACGTTGTCTTTATTGCTAATCCTGTGGTAATCCGAGAATTTCATATTGACTTTTGGGTGAGGGGTAAATGCTGAGAGGTGCATTTGCTGTTGAAATTTGGCTGCTCCACTCCCGAGTCATTGATTCACCGTGTCCTACAGAAGCACACAGACACAAGTTTTCAGGGTTTGTTAAACTTCTAAGGCTACATGCACACGACAGTGAAAAATGGCCGTGTGACGGCCGCCTAAGTAATGGCCGTCACACGGCCATTTTTAGCACCAGTGAAAGTCTATGGGGGTATTCACATGGCCGTTCTTTTAACGCCTAGTGAATAGTGTCCGTTCAAAAATAGGACATGTCCTATCTTTGGCCGTTTTCACAGCCAGACGGACCCAATTGAAATCAATGGGACCGTTTTTAACGGCCGATTGACAGGAGTGCACCCGTATAACGGCCGTTAAAAACGGGTACACAAGCCATTTAGGGGTAAAAAAAAAATAATATATAAAAAAACTCACCTCCAACTTGCTCACGGTGCAGCAGTCTCTTCATTGAGCAGGACCTGCGATCTGCGCAGTAACGTCATCGTGCACCTTTGGCAGGTCCCCTTAAATGAAGAGAGAAGAGACTCTTGCAGCGCGAGCAAGTGGATAAGGTGAGGGTTTGTTGTGTTTTTTTTTTTTTTTGCAGGACACTATGGGGGCATTATATAAACCACGGGGGACATAAAGCTGGGGGCCCTAAAAAAAAGAAACACACTATGGGGGACATTATTTAAGATGGGGCCCTACATTGGGAGCATTATTAAAGCTAGGGGCGGTTAAAAAAATTATATACGCTGTGGGCCTACCATCCTGTGGGTGTTCTCAGAAGGGTGGGTCTAGAAATAACTGCCAATCAAATTCATCCAACTGATGCAAAACGGACATTAAAAACGGACACACGCCAGAAATTGGATGCACACACTGATGCAAAATGGCCATGAAAAACTGACAGTGTGTCCGTTTTTAATGGACGTTTTTTTTCACTGTCGTGTGCATGAGGCCTAAAATTAGGCAATCTTCTTGGCACGATATACCCTTCATTCACGTTGCAGGAAGTCTTAAGGCGGAACAGGTATAATCGGAGCACAGCATTTGTGACGTTACATTGTCATTTTATAGGATAATTCTGCAACACTCAGTCCAAACATCCAAAAGATCTTGCCATAACTTAGGTGTCCAAGGCTCCAAGCCTAGACTGCAACTTCTAAATTGTGCCAAATAGTATTGCTCATTGCAGACTGTCCCTGGAACCTCATAGTGCCTGCCATCCTGCAAATATTCCTCTCTATATTGCCCCTGTCGTAATATGATGAGTGAACCTCTTGCCCTTTAGATATTGGGTCATCTTATGATATTGGGGTATAAGAATCCACCAGTCCCTTATGAAATTACCCCCTATACATTGTAGACCCTCAGAGATGTATTATTGGTGCCACAGAAAAATTGTCTAGTCATGGAACATATGGCCATGGCACGGTTAGGGTACTTTCACACTAACGTTTTTCTTATCCGGCACGGAGTTCTGTCAAAAGGGCTCAATGCCGGAAAAGAACTGATCTGTTATATCCCCGTGGATTCTGAATGGAGAGTTATCCGTTCAGGATGTCTTCAGTTCAGTCATTTTGACTGATCAGGTAAACGATAAAACCGCAGCATGCTACGATTTTATCTCCGGCGAAAAAAAACTGAAGACTTGCCTGAATTGCCTGAAGACTTGCCCGGCATTTTTTTTCCATAGGAATGCATTCAAAATACCAGAATGCCGGATCCATCCTTCCGGAGGTGAAAAAGATGAATGCCGAATCCGTTTTGCCGGATGACATCTGAAAGACGGATCTGGCATTTCAATGCATTTTTCTGACTAATCAGGCATTTTTCAGACTGATCAGGATCCGTCTTACAAATGCCATCAGTTGGCATACGTCGACGGAACTGCATGCCGGATCACTCTGCGGCAAGTGTGAAATTAGCCTAATGCACACTATATGCAGCTATTTGTATACTAAAACAATATTGTAGTCTTCCCATTGAGTTACTGTATTACAATGACTCGTGATGTCAGGGTGAAGAGGAAAACCCACTGTCGATTTAAATGAACCCATTTACTTCTGCCTATACATATGTGCCAGCCTCTCGTCTGAACACTGCCTTTGAAAAATCTCTAAACCATAGAATTGATGCCGTAGACATAGCAAAAAAAAATCCCAGCACTTCTTTCCCGAGTCTCTTCCTTACTTTTGATCATGTTTGTCTAATTTTTCTATTAAAATTAAGAAATATATAAAGAAATCTTCTATTTCTCTGTCTCCCAGCCATGCCCCCCTCCTCCTCCACACTGTCCTATATCTGACTGTAAGACAAGTGCCTGGAGCAGGAAATCCTTCCCAACCTGTGTCTGCAGTACAGCAACGTCCCACTGTTTCTGCTGCAGGATTCAAGGGGTATTCCCATCTGGACAGAACTGTCTGATAGGTGTGGGAAGGGGAGCACCCAGGAATTTTATCTAGGGGAAGAGGGGGGGGTTCCGAAAGGCAAAAAATGTGGCACTTTCCAAACCCCCTTCATATTTAAAAATGTGGCACTTGTAGCGTGCTTCGCCGATTCTTTTGCCTGACCATTTTTAAAAGCCCTATAGGAGTGGAAAAATGTGTCGCGCTCAACGCACCATGCATTTTTAGCCTCGCCCATTATTAAAAGCCCCTGTAGGCCACTCCCAACAAACACTGTACAGCTGACATTCTATAGTTGAGGCCTGTCTCTACACATCATACGGAGACGGGAGGCCTGTCCTGGCTGCACTGCCTGCTTCACATTATACAATAAACAGCAGGCTACAGCCAGGAAGCTCCTCTGCCCTCCTTCCTCCCCAGATCCTGCTCAAGGCCTGTGGTTCCCACCACCATCTGCCACCTGCCCGTGGCCTGGTGCCCTCCTTGGCCGTCCTCACCCAGCTCTGAATCCTCCTTCTGCAAATGGCAGGGGGAGGAGCCGGAGCATCTCCTCTCCTACATAGCGCCCCATACCTCTTACATGCAGTGATGTCACCTTTGTTGTAGACGTTCTCTTTCCTCATCTTCTCCATTCAGACCAGACCGCCATGATGATTTTTCAGCCATCTCCCGTCTCTGCAGAGATTGAGAAACAGACATTAGTTTCCCACATTTCCATCATCTTCACATCTTCTGAACACCCTTTCCTGCCACCCCCAATACTATACTGCAGAAACAGTCCCCCTGGAAATACTTGTACCACACAGATAGTACCCCCTTCAACAAATATTGGCACACAGTGCTCTAAAAAATAACTGCTCCCAGACACTAATAGTATAGAGATAATGTCCCCTAAAAATAATTGTGCTAAGCTGATACTGTGCCAGGGTTCCCCCAAAGTAAGTGCTCCCCAAAATCCCACCAATAGAAATAATTCTCTGCCAGAGCACACTTAGTAGTAATAATGCCCCTTTAGTGCCCATACTAGTAATCATGTTCCTCATAGCCCCCCAGTAGTAGTAAAGCTCCCCATAATACCCCCTAGTAGTAATAATTCTCCTTATAATATGACAGTACATGAAATACCCCCACTTAGTGCCCGCAGTTGAGCTAATGTCCCCATAATGTATGCTAGTATAAAATACCCCTATATAGTGCCCCAGTAAATGCCCTCATAGTGCTCCTTTCCCTCTTCCCCATAGTGTCCCCCCATAATATGCCAGTAAAAAATGCCCCTTCTTAGTGCCACCAGATGCCCCAATAGTGCTCCACTCCCCCATAGTGCCCCCAAATAATGCCCCATAGTGCCACTCTCCCCTATAGTGTCTCCCATAATGTGCCAGTAAAAAATGCTCCCTTAGTGCCACAAGATGCCATAGTGCCCCCATAATGTGCCAATAAAAAAACTGCCCCTTTAGAGCCCCTACGTCCCCATAGTGCCCCCAAATAATACCCCTATAGTGCAACCAGATGCCCCATAGTGCCGCTCTCCCTTATAGTGTTATAGTGTCACCCCCAAAAAATGATCAAGAAATAAATGCCCCCAGAGTGCCACCCCCAAAAAAATGGGGCTGTAAGAAATGCCAGATCTTGCTTACTTGGCAATTTTCAGAACTCCCGTAGAATTCAATGGCAAGAACCACATGTGGCCACTTTTTTTTTTTTTTTTAAACATCTTTATTGAAGATTTTCTACATATTATTTTTGATGTAAGAGCCAACAAAGAATATGGCAAGAACAATTCTATCTGAGTATAACTACAAGGAGAGATAATTTGTGGGCACTGTGCGTAATGCCCTTACCCACTATGGCTAATCGAAAATGGCTAATCATTAACGCCAACTAAGGAAGTATAGTGAAAGGAAACATCAATAACTGACAAGTGAGATGAATAGGGGAAGCAGACTGGGGGCCTTCCTTTGGATGGCAAGCACCATGAGTGGTATTTGGTCAATTGTAAGTTACAGTTTGCAGTTTTACATCATACGGCTCGGCCAACTCATGGCAAAACAAAATTGAGGTAGTAGAAATGAGTGGGCAAAAAGCATTATGTACAGGCCAGTATCCTATCGTTACCACTAGATCGGCCACCTTTTGGGGGGGACGGGACGGGGAAAGGGTTCTCTTATCCCCCATCATGTATAGGTAGGTTCTTAAATAGACAGAATAAGGGTCCATTCATACATCCGTATGTGTTTTGCGGATCCGCACATCGCCGACACTATAATAGAAAATGCCTAATCTTGTCTGCAATTGTGGACAAGAATAGAACATGTTCTATTTTTTTTTCGGGCACCGCGGACTGGAAGATCGGTGGCGCACTCCGAGAATGTGGATGCGGAGCGCACATAGTGTGCTCTCCGCATCCATTCTGTCCCCATAGAGAATGAATGGGTCCGCAATTTGCGGAACAGATGCGGACCTATTATTACGGATGTGTGAATGGAGCCTAATGTTGTATAATTAATTTAGTAACTTTCTTAGGAGGTTTAGAAATGTTAATAACAGAGCATAACTATATTTTATCAATGGAAGGCTCTTATGTTATTGTCACCATCAGGGAATAGTAGAGAGGTTGTTCTCTGCTCTCCGGGCATCCATGAAGGAGGAAAAGCATAACAGTTTTCCAATTATTGCTTATTTACTTACAAGGATTTAAAGGGAAAGCACATACAAAATTGGTGACATGGCTACATAGCTACAGAAGCGGTGATGCATTTTATTGTCACTGTGAAGGGTGAATGAGGCACTAAAGTGCCCCGGCCTGTATGGAGTCTGTCTGCGCCCTGGGGGCAGGTGAAGGATGAAACTGAGCATGTGCGGCCTTCTCAGTGAGCAGGACAGAGAAATAAGAAAAAGAACAAACAGCAGGTGGCGCTATACAGATATATATATATTTTTAATAACTCAGTAGCTATGTAAAATTTTTAATTTACATGCAATTACAAAAGTATTCAGATCCAAGTGCTTGATTGAAAACTGTAGAATATTTTTTGTAGGACAACCCCTTTAAGGATTACTTGACTCCTGTTTGTTTCAGGGACATGCATAAAATGCTCCAGACTGACAAACACTTGGGACAAGACTGTGCCCTCTTCCTAGGTTGTGTTCCTTTACGCAGCACACGTGCAGATCCAAACCACTCATAACTGTCTATGGCTATTTCTTGTGGAAATGTTACCAATTAGTATGATATTGTATTGTAGACGTCTAAAACAGTTGCGGTCCTGTCCTCAGACAAGACTATAATTTTGGTTTGTCTCCAGACCGAAATGAATTGCTTCTAAATTTCCATGTGCTGGCTGATTTCTTGTAGGAGGTGAGTTCTGCTGGAATGTGCTTGTATCATACAGCGTTTGTCTGTTTCTCTATGTTCTGTGCATGTAGTGTTGTAGGAAGACTGATTCATTAAAGTGATTTGTGTTAAGGTTTATATGGTTACTAGAAAATAACCTCATGAATGAACGGTGTATACAGTAAGGCCTCATGCACACGACTGTTTCTTTCCGTTCCGCAAAATGGGCTTCCGTTGTAACGTGATCCGTTTCCCTTGTGCTTCCGTGTGTCTTCCGTTTTTTGAGCTGGACCACCAGAAAAAAAGGAAGGAAAAAAAAAAGTGGAAGACAGGTTTGCCATGCAAATGATAGGAATAAAACGGACGCGGATGACAATCGGGTGTGCCTCCGCATTTTTTTGACGGACTGGAACCACTGACGCGGATGGCAAACGGTGGACTATCCGCATTTTCAACGGCTCCATAGAAATGAATGGGTCTGCATCTGAAACGCTAAAATCGGCGGAACGGATGCAGAAACCAACAACAGAATAACCTCCTGGATCAACGACCCCTCTCTAGTAGCTATAGCCTGTAATATTATTACACTCCAGAAATACATCCAGGCCCCTCTTGAATTCCTTTATTGTACTCACCATCACCACCTCCTCAGGCAGAGAGTTCCATAGTCTCACTGCTCTTACCGTAAAGAATCCTCTTCTATGTTTGTGTACAAACCTTCTTTCCTCCAGACGCAGAGGATGTCCCCTCGTCACAGTCACAGTCCTGGGGATAAATAGATGATGGGATAGATCTCTGTACTGACCCCTGATATATTTATACATATTAATTAGATCTCCCCTCAGTCGTCTTTTTTTCTAACGTGAATAACCCTAATTTTGATAATCTTTCAGGGTACTGTAGTTGCCCCATTCCAGTTATTACTTTAGTTGCCCTCCTCTGGACCCTCTCCAGCTCTGCTATGTCTGCCTTGTTCACTGGAGCCCAGAACTGTACACAGTACTCCATGTGTGGTCTGACTAGTCCAGGACTATGTTCTCATCACGGGCATCTATGCCCCTTTTGATGCAGCCCATTATCTTATTGGCCTTGGCAGCAGCTGCCTGACACTGGTTTCTACAGCTTAGTTTTCTGTTCACTAAAATTCCTAGGTCCTTTTCCATGTCAATGTTAGGGCTCATGCACACAACCGTATGCCCACAGAGACATGCGGTCTGTGAGCGGGCCATAGGTCCCGGAGCGGCATACATCGTGCGCACGGGAGAGCACAGCATCATAGGTTACTGTGATACTGTGCGCATCGAGCCGCCTGCGGGACTACTGTCCTGCACTCATATGATCATATGAGTATGTACGGGTGACTTGCATTTTTCCTTCCCATGTGCATAACTTTACATTTGTCAGTGTTATACCTCATCTGCCACTTATCTGCCCAAGCCTCCAATCTATCCAGATCCCTCTGTAGTAGTATACTGTCCTCATCAGTGTAAATTACTTTACACAGTTTAGTGTCATCTGCAGAAATTGATATTTCACTCTGCAAGCCTTCTACAAGATCATTAATTAATATATTGAAGAGAATAGGGCCAGTGCTGATAGGACCCCGACTGATGATACTGCAAGAGAAGGACCACCATAACCATTAGAAATGACGGTGCACCCTGCACCTTGTATAATTATGAGGTTTTCCTGTTTGTAGGCACCTGCTTCTATCTTTTCTTATTACAATATACTGTGAAAGGTAGCGAATAGCTGAAAAAGAGGCAGGGGGGAAGGATTCTTATATTTTGGGAGACATGTGGGTTCTTATATGGAGGACAGGAAGTGGCTGCTTCTTGGGGCAGGAGAAGTATGACTAAATTCACATGTGGCCGAGTTGCTACAAAAATTCTGTGACTGAAATCCATTTCATACATGGGAACGGGGCAGTTTCTGCAGCAGATGCATAGATTTCCAACTCGCATGAATGGTGCAGTCATAGAACTTCCCACAGCAAATCTGCTACATGTAACTTCACACTAAAATGGTGGAATTTACAAGGGAAAGGTATTGTTGGCCACAGTCAGATTTTCAATTTTGGCAGGCGGTATTTCTTCATAATAATGGATGTGTCATTAACATTGTACGCTATAATGTACTATATCAATTGCCTTATTCTTTGGGATATGAGCCAAGAATGGTTTGTTAATCATTCTGTTTTTATTTCTTCTTGATTCCTGTAGGAAGATAATTAAGGGGGTTATCCCATGACTAATGCGAAAAATGAAAATCGGACATCATATAGTACATTACAATAGTGATGAGCGGCATAGGCAATATCCGTTTTTGTGAATTTTTCGCATAATATTCGCAATAAATTCACAAATTCTAGAATTCATGATCTCCAGTCATTATTTTCACGATTGTGTAAATCGGCACTAATGATGCGAATATTTTGGTGCATTACGTGCAACTTCACATTTTAACAGGTCTGACTACTTATTAGTGATTGGTGCACTAAGTATTGTTGTGAACTTGTGACATCACAGCACTATGTATGGACAGCAGAACCAGCTACACTATATCAGGATATAACCTATACTGACTATCTCCCACTAACTATCTGTAATATAAATATATATATATATATATATATATATATATATATATATATACTCACTCACTCACTCACTCACTCACTCACTCACTCACTCACTCACTCACTCACTCACTCACTCACTCACTCACTCTTTAACTATCTAATGTAATGAGTGGAAAGCAGAGAGCACAGCAATAACACTGCTTTCTCTCCCAGATCTGCAAAATACTGCATACAAGGGGCTGGGGAGGTTCTTATATAGTAAGGGGTAGGCAACTTTCCTATTGGTTGCTAGGGATGTTGCTAAGCTCAGACAAAGGTATTGCAGCTTTCTCATTGGCCCACAAGCAAGAAGCAGGAGGGTACTGATGAAAAAATCTAGATTATTCACGATTACAAATATATATCACTATATTCTACATCTTCGCGAATTCTCGAAGTGCCGATATTCGTGATAGAAATTTGCGATTAGAATATTCGCGATCAACACTACATGACGATACCTTTCTAACAAAGCTTACAAACCAGCCCTGCACCTCACATGGATCCAGAGATCTCCCCGTTTGTTGCTCTACTAGATTTATATCAAGCTGACCACTCAGGGGGCGTGTCATTTCTGCTGCAGCTTAGGGGGCGTGCCCATGCTCTCCCTATCACAGCTCAGGGGGCGTGTCATTTCTGCTGCAGCTTAGGGGGCGTGTCCATGCTCGCTCTGACAGCTAAGGAGGCAGTTGAAAGATTAAACTGAGCATGTGCGGCCTTCACAGTGAGCAGGCCAAAGAAAGAAGAAAAAACAAACAGCAGGTGGTGCTATACAGATACACTTTATTGAATAACTCAGTGGCTATGCAGAATTTTTAATTACATGCAATTACAAAAGAATTCAGATCCAGGTGTTGTTCAGACCCCTGATCTAATATTGATGATTAACACAGATGCCTTCAGCTGCCAAGAGCACATGAAATAGATCAGGCAGTTTCATGGGTACAAGTCTGCTTACAGATGACCTTTAATCTTCTAAACCACAGCAGGTACCTGTTCACTTCTGGATAGACTTTTTCCCATTGTCAGTGGGGAGAGAGAAGAAAACTGCTGCGGATAACATCCTGGGAGGAAAAGAGGATCAGGCAGGAGAATTCAGTCAGTCGAGAAGAGTCTCCTTGATGGCGGTGGAGCCTGTAAGGCAGACTTCTGACTCATCTTTGTTTCCACACTCCCAGATCTGACTCCACAACCCTGCTTTTATGCAGTCCACCTCCCATAAATTACTGTGTGAATGCTGTAAGTTCCGTAATGATGTCCATATGATGTTACCCAGCTTTCCCAGAAGCGCCATTACATGTTATAACCCCCTGTGTGGCCCGTTCACAATGTTACTTACAACGTATCAATGTGAGCCTGCACTGTGTTTCATAAAGCAGCGGATGTGTGGAAACCACAGCAGGTCCGTGGAGAAGCTGCTGCACTTGTTTCCTGTGCTCAGACAGGAAATGCAGGGACGGGCGTGGCAGGAGGATAAGGGTTGTGGTGGATACCCTCATGTATGATACAGGCAGACACCTTGTGGTCATGGGATAACACACCCGGCAGTGCAGCCTTCATGGAGAATAGCTAGACAATTGTGCGGACCCATTCATTTCAGTCTTCTTAATTGAGTCGGACTATGGCCAACATGAGGTTCAATTTCACGAGGGGTGATGGGGAAACCCTGACCTTAGTGCCGTGTGATGGATGCTGTAAAATAACTAGGCAACCTCCATGTGCCCTGTGATGTAAAAGATCACGGAATTCCCTTAAGGAAATATTGGGGTTTTGGTTCTCATGACCAAATGCCGCTCTAGCTGAAGCATGTCTCCTTCCAGCCCTTTTCTTTTCTTGAGCATCCTGATAGGAACAGGGATCTGTTAGCAGACAATTGGTGTATACAACTTTTCAATAATGTATGGCTCCTACGAGTATGTTACTTAATCCTCCATAATTACAGGCCACCCACCTGTCTCCTGCGACATAATACAGCTATGGAGCTGGTGTGGTAGAATTAGTACCATGATGGACTGTTCTCTCAACCTCCCTCATAAGATGATACCGATATATTTGTGGTAATAAGAGAAAGTAGGATTTAACTTCAGCACCCACTTAGATCAAACTAGAACACTATATTAATCGAAGTTTGGGTTAGTAAAACCACTTTGATGGGGGGCTTTGTGTTGCTTCCATGATGTGGACATAATGTACTACCTTACGAAGCATGAACTCTAGTCTGGTATATGCAACATAATGCATTATAAGGGTTTGACAAGTCCCAGGAGCCAGGTAGTATAATGGGTTGTTGGTGTTGATGGAAGATCTTGTTTTCTGCCAGATGGCCCTATTCATACTAAACTGTTAGAAATATCTGTGGACTTTCTGCATTCGTACTATGACGTTGAACATTATTATATTGCTGATGCCAAGAGCAGTGTGACACCACAAGATCTGCCCACATTCCTTCTGTAAGTCCGTACCTTGAGATTGCTTGGGTTGTGCAAGGTACAAAAATTCCTGCGGGTGGAGGCCTGAACCTAAGAGCTGTGCTGATACAATAAATCCAGGAAAGCAATCTGACAGAAGTAGGCAAACAAATGTGGAGATCTTCTATTGTAAGTTGAGATGGACTTTCTGGAACCATCTTCTTGGTAGCATGTTGTGATGGGACTATGTGGAAATGGTATCAGGGTTTGGTATGACACTGTCCCTGAATATTAATTTCTAAATTCACAGCCACTGATCATACAGAAGAATACAGCACTGTCAGGTCACAGATATAATACACAACAGTTACAAGCGTTTTATCTTCTACCCTCTGCCAAGACCACTATGAATCCATATTCCAGCCATGATGATCTCTGCAGAGTTTGCTGTCTAGACATCTTAGGTTCCCCACGTTCATCCTCCATGTCTTGTCAACACAAACTCCCCAACCACCTGAAACTAGAGCCCACCTCGTATATTAATGCCGGCCAGCATTTACTAAACACCAATCATAAGAGCACACCTTATGCATTGATGCCACCCTCAGGTTGTCACAACCAGAGGTTGTAATTGTATGCTTTACCAAGAGTCTTGCATGTATTTCTACACCTGGGAATTTGCCTGTACTGAGGAGCTCTTGGACCAGCAGTGCTGGTGTTCGACAAGGCCAGTTGTAAACCCCCTTACTTGCAGCTAATAGTAGGTTGTGCCGATGGCATTTACTTAGGAGGCTGCAGCTGATTGGCCTATTATGATGGGCTGCCGGACCAGAGGACATGACACTGTATCAGTATGAGATATTTGTGCATGGGGGCATGTTGGCTGCCTGTGACGAGGTAATCTAAGTCAGAGGTGGACAGTGGGCTGGGTGTTTAGGGTTAATAAGGTAAATGCACAGCAGCCAGGTAAAGCCAAATGATAAAGTACAGAGTCAGACTATATTGGACTGTGGATAATCTTGTAAGTGAAAGGCATCACTACATTCAGCTGAGCTAGTCCTGCAAGGCATTGTCTGGTTTAACAGTGAAAGGCCTGCTATAAAAAAACTATTCATTCTAGTGGTCAGCCTAGTCTATAACCATTTTTCCAGTGCTCCCACTCCATTTCTCCATTCAGAAACCCTGAACCCCACCATTCCCTACTATGATTCCAACATTTAGCCAACAGCACCCACAGCGCCACATGGTTCCTTGTGTGTATACCAGAACAATCCCCACCTACGTGTGTGATTTGCCCTGGCAAGTGATTACTTGTAACCCAGGTTGTGTGTGTCTCCCCATTACTCACCTCCTTCAATTGACCCCACCGGAGGGGGAGGCCATAAACTCTGCCTCCAAGATTTAGACACAACGCTTCCCTTGTACAGCAGCCACTAACGCCAGGTTATTGTATAATTTGATCCCCTTCCAGAACCAGCTATCATTCTTGGGCAGTCACGCTCGCCTCAAGTTCCTGCTCCCCAAACATGTGACTGTATAACCCCCAGACTATGCAACTGTACAGACCTTCTCTCTGAGTGGAGCCGGTGGGTCGGTATGATTACATTTCAGAGGCAAGCGACAATTTCAACGTTTTCTATATAGGCATCTGATCTACTCTGGACGATGACATTGGCAATGGATATGTGGGTTCGTCATCTCCTGCAATACAATATATAGACTAAGGCCTCATGCACACAACCGAATGTATTTTGCGGTCCGCAAAAAATACGGATGACGTCTGTGTGCATTCCGTATTTTGCGGAATGGAACAGCTGGCCCCTAATAGACCAGTACTATCCTTGTCCATAATGTGGACAATAATAGGACAAGTTCTATTTTTTTGCGGAATGGAAATATGGACACGGAATGCACACGGAGTAACCTTCAGTTTTTTTTGCGGACCCATTGAAATGAATGGTTCCGTATATGGTCTGCAAAAAAAACGGAACGGAAGGAAAATACGTTGGTGTGCATGAGGCCTAACTCTGAAGATTTGCTTCCCATGGTCTCCATGTGTACAGAACATTTATCATCTGTAACCTAGTGTCTGCTCACTGTATGTGCCTGGTGGTCTTTTCTTCAGCCCCTGCCAACATCTTGGATAATTGACCCACTTCGTTAGGCATAAAATGTAATTGGTGTACAAAGATGATATTGTTTTTGCAGCTTGATCACTGCTGGGTGCCTGTTTACATGTTGCTCACCCTGTATGTCGCATTCCCAGCGCACGGATCCAACCAGGTAGGTCTTGTGTTAGCAGTTTCCTGTTTACATGTATCTCATCCATCCCGAGGCCTGGTCTAAAAACGTAATTTCATTTTTGAGAAAATTTCATTTGTATACATTTTAAATAGAAAGTTAATTATTAGGATCCTTTGTGATATTGTGTACTTAGTTTTGTTATTTCATATATATGGCCGTTCTCTGTTTAACTTTTCTATTCCACTGTCTCATACGTGACCTAATAACCTAGGTGGAAATTTCTCAAAACTTGTGCAAACTGAAGCACCAGAACTTAGCAGACCATTGTCAATTTAAGGTGGACATTTCCTTTTTAAAGAGTGCCTCTAGCTTTGTATGCTACTGTACTTCCTGCTAGAAGTAAACCATAGACTTCTGAAAGGAAGAGCGACCCATTATATAGTCAAAGCAGTAGAACGTTGCCATGTCTGTCTCTATAAGCCCACTGGGTCTGTAATCTGTCCAGCTTAGAGGAGGACATTGTTAAACTGTGGCTACCAGATCCGCTAAGACATTCCCAGAAGGTGCTGTGTGTAAGAGATAGTCTTAGACGGTCTTCTGAATAAGTATTAGGATTTTGGGTTTTGCATCAAATTATAATGGGTAGACCTAGCCCATTATGTGGCTTTCTGAGGATATAGGAACCCAGTATGAAATGTACAGTAGTCAGATGGCGCCCACAGCATTGCTAACCCTATATGATTTATGCATGTGTTGTTGGAAAGCACGTGGCGGCCACTTGGAAGAGGAGGACCTGCTTTGTTCCTCAGGGCACTGCTGGCTCGTGGGTTTTTGCTTGTCATCTGTCTTAGAGTTGCTAATGAGTAGATGAGCAGGACACTGCTGGTCTGTTTTCTTGTAAGTGGGACAAGGTTTCTCTCAGCTGACTTGCCCGTTGGTTAGTGGAAGTAGCAGCTTGTGAATGGTACATTGTTCACTAGCTGGATGGTGGCGCTGGGATACTGAATAGGAACTTGACAGCCTGGAAGTGTCCTACTGAGGATCTGCTCGGTGTCTTCACCGCCTGGCTGTGGAGGGCTGTTTTTACACCAATGCAGCTTTTGTTGTGTGTGTGTGTGTGGTTTTTCCGTTGCCGGAACTGCCTGCCGACTGATGGCATTTGTATCCTGATCAGTCAGAAAAATACATTGCAATACCACATCCGTCTTTCCGGTATCATCCGGAAAAAAACGGATCCGGCATTTATTTTTTTTCACCTTCTTTTTCGGTCTGCGCATGCATTCCGGTATTTTGAATGCCGGATCCGACACTAATACATTCCTATGGAAAAAAATGCCGGATCCGGCATTCAGGCAAGTTTTCAGTTTTTTTGGCCGGAGATAAAATCGTAGCATGCTGCAGGGATAAAACTGATCAGTTATTTTCCAGTATTGAGCCCCTAGGACAAAACTCTATGCTGGAAAAGAAAAACGCTAGTGTGAAAGTACCCTTGGTCAGCATTTTTGTAGCCTTTCTTTTAGGTATCTTTGTGCATATTAGGGGTAGATTTATCAAGACCTTCTTGTGGTGTGTCAGTCTTGATATCCCCTGTGCTGCTGGAGGATATCCTTAATTTATGGCGAGGTTCAGGCCTTGTCATAAATTAGGTGCATCCTCCAGCAGTCAGTGCGTCTAAATGAAAAGGTACGACAACTCAAAGCTGCCATCGATTTTACCTAACCTAAAAGATAAACGTGCTGCCCTCGCAACCCCCCTTCTTGGAAAATGGCAAGAGTGGCATAGAAGTGCCACTTGTGACTAAATCTAGTCGCTGTCGTCTAAAAAAGTTGCAATAAATGGCATGGGGAGATGATAGATCTCCCCCACAGTATGTAATACCACCTGGCATTTTTTATGGTGTTTTTTTTAAATGTTTTTATGTATTATTATATAGGATAGTATGTAGTGCAGTATGGGGAAAATACATTGATACAAAATGCGCCATGCAAAAATTCCATTAAAACAATGCAGCACGCATTGGCATTGGCGCCTTTTCTAGGTGGGGCAAATGAAAATCGATGGCTGTCTATGGAACAGAAATGCCTGATCATGAGGAGAAAAAAAACAGCTCCTGAGCATGCTGGGATTAAAAAATAAAAATGCAAACCAAAAAAATGTGCACCTTTTTTAGAGGGCTAAAAAAATCTACGTGTGCCACCAAATAATCAGGGTCTCTTACTGAGAGCAGAGGACATTGCTGGGCCCACACACCTTCCAGTACTCCATCAAGGTACAATAGTAATTTATTCTGAAATGATCATTATAGCTTTGGGGGGAAAAAGCACAACAAAGGTGGACACCCCTTTAAGGCTATGGTATGAAAGCCATCCTTATAAAGAAATTCCTCCTCCTGACTTCTCAATGCTTCACATCCCTGCCTGCATTGCCTACCTCTAAATATGAATGACTAATTGAGTTGTATTTATATTCCTTTTATAATGCCCGGTTGCACAGACGAAATCTACCAGTCTATCAGCTACATCATGATGATAACCTGTATGGTTACCTCATATTTGTGGGTGGCTGTTTAATAGTATGCAATGAGACAGACTACCTCTCCAACCTTGTACACACCTATGTGGCCTGCCAAAAGCATAGCAAGGCTTTATAAGTGGAGTCCCACCCAATGAATCAGGCCAAGAATTGTTTGCTTGTAACTATGGGTGGAGAACAGACGTTTGCCGATTGTGTAAACCTACAGATTGGAGCATGGGGTGTATTATTAGTCATTTAGATGTAAACCTTCAGGGTACAGAAAACATGTAATCCTTGTGATATGGGGTTTAGAATTGGCTCTTGTATTGTATTCTCAAGTGGTAGTGAGTATATTCTATTACAAGTTGTATACTTTACACTTGTGGAGTCTAATGTGCACATAGTGGAAGACTGTTGGAAGAAGCTCGATCATGGGATTCATTCGTTTATTTTGCAACATTTTTTAAAGGGCTTTTTTAATCTTTATGACATATCTTCAGGATAGGAAATCTTGGGCATACGCCAGTGGCAGTACCATTGAAGATCTAACCTGCCAAGACAGCTCAGAGACCTTCATGGAGCTGTGCATGTGCAAGATTTGAGGTGAAGTCATTGGAGCAGTGAGGATGTCTGGCCTGGTCAATCTCACTGGAAGAGGGAGTGGTGAAAAGTGAAGTAGTGCTCCGAGGGGCTAGGCCAGTCCCTCGGTGCTCTGAGTACCTCATTTACATTTAACAAAAGTAAGAATTGCTCTGCATCGGTAATACCAAATGCTGAGAAAAATATAGCATTTTAGTCACTGTGCTCAGGCAGTACTATATGCCTAGTTTAATCATGGTGACAGATGCCCTTTAAGGCCAGGGTTCTACACATGGCGCACGATATCTCACAGTGAAGCCCTGGCTTTTTGGTCAGTAGTTCTTGTAAGCTGTTGAAATGGCTTCTGATTTGACAACAATCGTTCTCAGTTTTTTCACCCACTTTAGGGCTCTTTCACACTTGCGTTGTTCTGTTCCGGCATAGAGTTCCCTCGTCGGGGCTCTATGCCGGAAGAATCCTGATCAGGATTATCCCCATGCATTCTGAAAGGAGAGAAATCCGTTCAGGATGCATCAGGATGTCTTCAGTTCCGTAATTGAAAGTTTTTTGGCCAGAGAAAATACCGCAGCATGCGGCGCTTTTTGCTCCGGTCAAAAATCCTGAACACTTGCCGCAAGGCCGGATCCGGAATTAATGCCCATTGAAAGGCATTGATCCGGAACCGGCCTTAAGCTAAACGTCGTTTCAGCGCATTACCGGATCCGACGTTTAGCTTTTTCTGAATGGTTACCATGGCTGCCAGGACACTAAAGTCCTGTTTGCCATGGTAAAGTGTAGTGGGGAGCGGGGGAGCAGTATACTTACCGTCCGTGCGGCTCCCCGGGCGCTCCAGAGTGACGTCAGGGCGCCTCACGCGCATGGGTGACGTGATCGCATGGGTCACGTCATCCATGCGCATGGGGCGCCCTGACGTCATTCTGGAGCACCCTGGGAGCCGCACGGACGGTAAGTATACTGCTCCCCCACTCCCCACTACTACTATGGCAACCAGGACTTTAATAGCGTCCTGGGTGCCATAGTAACACTGAACGCATTTTGAAGACGGATCCGTCTTCAAATGCTTTCAGTTCACTTGCGGTGTTACGGATCCGGTGGGCACTTCTGGCAAATGGAGTACACGACGGATCCGGACAACGCAAGTGTGAAAGAGGCCTTAGGCTACATTCACATGACTTGAATGGGTCCGCGATCCGCTACATACGGCAAAAGATAGGACATATCCTTTTATGGTGCAGAGGCATGGACCCGAAAGCCCATGAAAGTGCTTCTGTGGGCTTCTGATCCGTGCCTCTGCTCCGCAAAATAGGACATGTCCTTTCTTTTGCTGTATGTTGCGGATCGCGTACCCACTCAAGTCAATGGGTTTGCGGTCCACAATATGGTCACAGAGCCTTACGGTCGTGTGAATGTAGCCTTACTTGTTTGTGGTTTGAATCAACACCTTCTACAAGAACAAACTGCATGTGTGACTCTTATAAAACAAGCACAGTGTAACGTCTGCCGGAGTGGAGTAAGTGACCATTGCCTCCTCCTCCTCCTCCTCAGATCTGCCTCTGTTGTAGAAGTGCTTCTCATTCTGAATGAGTTTGTCTTTTTGGGCTGTATACAGTGTTTATGTTGTAATCGGGAATCAAGCCAAGCCGTATAGCTTCTCGTGCAAGGACCCGGTCTAGTCTGTAAACAATTTAGGCAAAAAGGAAAAAGATGTCCAGCACGGAGATGAAAATAAAATCTTCAGTTTTTATTTAGCTTCATGTAAAAATACATCTTCACATGGAAAGCGGAAACGCAGCCAACGTGTTTTGACCTAACAGATCTTAGTTGTGGTAAGCCAGTGCTGGGCATCTTTTTCCTTTTTTTACTGGACAGTTTTTTGTTTTTTTTTTGCCTTCTCCGGCATTTCATTAAAGGGATTTTTAGAGAACCATTGACTTGTGGTTTCCGGGTTTTAGTGCTATTACATGTTTTACATGAGCAATCAGCGTGTGCGCTTCCTGTTTTACTACACCCTTTTTCCTCATCATGTTAGTGGAGATCATGTCCAGAAGCAGCAGGGTTGTTTTATTGAGCACTTATCTGCCTACATATTTTTGTGTGGGATTGTGTTAATGTAGAATAGGGAACGACCGATTATCTGAATTACCGATATTATTGTCAGATATTCATGATTTAGTAAGTTATCGGCATTTAACCTTGCAGATATACTGATAATGCGTCCACCGCGCAAGCACACACGCCCGAAGTCTGAGAGTCCGCCATGTCTGTCATCTGCCAGTTCCATCTATCGCGGTAGTACAGGAGAGACTACGCGTGTGGGCGTGCCTGCCTGAAACGTCCCCGAACGGGACTCCGTAGGCGACGCTAGTCAATAGGACTGACGTCACCGATCTAGAGGCGGGAAAGTGGTCAGTGTAGGCCAGGGTACAAGAGAAACAAAGCGTGCCAAGACCGTATACACAGTGTGTGATATGGTAATAAATACGTGCGTTATAGTATTATAGATATACAATGTGTTATATTACATCATACCCACCTCATATACCTCATACTATTATACATATACAGTGTGTTATGTATTATATACCTCATACTACATCATACAGTCAGACATATTGTATGTACTGTGTGTATGGTGTAGTTAGTATGAGGTATCTACACTCTATATGTATAATAGTATGAGGTGTATATAATGTGATGTGTGTGTGTGTGATATGAGGTATATAATATATAACGCACAGTATGTTATGTATGCTATAATCAGGTATATAAGGAGTGTATGTGTGATGTAGTATGAGCGAGGTATATAAAATATAACACACTGTATATGTATAATATAAGGAGCGTATGATGTATCAGGTTTAACACACTGCACATGTATAATATAAGGAGCGTATGATGTATCAGGTTTAACACACTGCACAGGTATATAAGGAGTGTATGATGTAGTATGAGCGAGGTATATAATATATAACACTGTATCTGTATAATATACAGTGTGCTAAACCTCATACGCTCCTTATATTATACATATACAGTGTTATATATTATATACCTCGCTCATACTACATCATACACTCCTTATATTATACATGTGCAGTGTGCTAAACCTCATACGCTCCTTATATGTATAATATAAGGAGTGTATGATGTAGTATGAGGTTTAACACACTATATGTATAATATAAGGAGTGTATGATGTAGTATGAGGTTTAACACACTATATGTATAATATAAGGAGTGTATGATGTAGTATGAGCGAGGTATATAATATATAACACTGTATATGTATAATATAAGGAGCGTATGAGGTTTAGCACACTGTATATGTATAATATAAGGAGTGTATGATGTAGTATGAGGTTTAGCACACTGTATATGTATAATATAAAGAGCGTATGATGTAGTATGAGGTTTAACACACTGTATATGTATAATATAAGGAGTGTATGATGTAGTATGAGCAAGGCATATAATATATAACACTGTATATGTATAATATAAGGAGCGTATGAGGTTTTGCACACTGTATATGTATAATATAAAGAGCGTATGATGTAGTATGAGGTTTAACACACTGTATATGTATAATATTATGAGGTTTATATTTATCAGTAACAGTAACATGCTGGGATGTCATATGACTGCTGACAGCATTTAAACTGCTCTCAGCAACGCAGGTACATATTTTCCAATGAAAACAAAGATTTACAAAAAAAGCCAAACGTTAACTATAAACATGTTTATTTAAAGGGGTTGTCCGGGTTCAGAGTGGAACTCGGACATACCCATAATTTCACCCAGGCAGCCCCCTGATGTTGGCATTGAAGCAGTTCATGCTCGGATGCGCTCCCTTGCCCTGCAATGGATCGCACAGGGCAAGGGCTCTTTTATTTACAATATCACACTGCCGGGCGGAGGCTTCTGCCCAGCAGTGTGTTCGGTGACGTCACCGGCTCTGATGGGCGGGCTTTAGCGCTGCCCTAACTATTTTACAGGCTAGGGCAGCGCTAAAGCCCGCCCCTCAGTGCTGGTGACGTCACTGGGCTCACTGGTGGGTGGAAGGAGAGTCTGGATCGTCACCGGAACTCCAGAAAATGCCTTTGCCCTGCGTGATTCAGCGCAGGGCAAAGGAGAGCATCGGAGCATGAACTGTTCTGATGCTCAAGTCAGGAGGGCTGCCTGGGTGAAAATGGGGATATGTCTGGGTTCAGCTCTGAACCCGGACAACCCCTTTAACATCAGATCTGTGCAGGAATTTTTTTTTTCTAAAATGAAAATGCACAGAAAACTTATACAGATAATCGGCTATCGGCCTTAAAGTTCACAGGTTATCGGTATCTGCTCTAAAAAAAAAAAATATCTATATCGGTCGATCCCTAATGTAGACATTTTTCTCGGACTCTATACCAACTATTGCTTGGCTTATTTGAGACAGAATTTTACACCATAATTATGGCATCATTTTGGCAGGATGATACATCTTAGTTTTGCAGATGAGCATCTCTGGTTTGATTACGGTTTAAAGAGGACCTTTCACTAGTTGAAAAACTAAAAACGAACTATATCAGTGGGCAGAGCGGCGCCCAGGGGTCCCTCTGCACTTACTAGTATGTCTGGGCGCCGCTCCGTTCGCCCGGTATAGGCTCCAGTGTCTGCAGCTCCCTCTGTTGTACTGGGCGGAGTTTTTGTATTAGGGTTGTCCCTTGCTGCAGCGCTGGCCAATCGTAGCGCACAGCTCATAGCCTGGTCCTCTTTAAGTCCTGTTTTTAAAGGGGAATTTAGTGTGCGTTCAGATGACCGTAAGTGTTTTGCAGTCCGCAAATTGCGGATCACATGGCCGGCACTGTATAGAGAATGCTATTATTTTTTTTTTGTTGGGTCATGGAACGGAACAACTGATTCGGACAGTACACGGTGTGCTGTTCGCATCTTTTGCGGCCCCATTTTGTTCTGGGTGGGGCTCAGTCAGTGTATTGCCTGCTACAGAGAATAAAGCAACCTCCTGATGTCTGGACCTTGTAACCAGAGACGGCAGCTGCAGGGAACACTATAGAACAGGCATGGCCAACCTGTGGCTCTCCAGCTGTTGTAAAACTACAACTCCCACCATGCCCTGCTGCAGGCTGATAGCTGTAGGCAGTCTGAGCATGCTGGGAGTTGTAGTTTTGCAACAGCCTGAGAGCCTCAGGTTGGCCATGCCTGCTATAGAATAACATAGGACTCCACTGGTCCCTGCTGTTCTATCTTTACTTTTTCTGCTGCAGTAAAGTACTGAACGTCCATGTGACTGCTGCAGCCAATTATTAGCGTCCGCAGTTGTGCGCCATTCATGCTAACATCACTGAGGCCAGTGATTGGCTGCAGTCATAGTGGTTATGTACAGTATTTTAGCGCTGCAGGAAAATTGAAAAATTGAATATAGGCCGTCAGGGACCACAATCATTGACAGTGCTGACAGGTAAGTAATGCTTGGCACGTCGTTTTATAACATTCCCTGCATGTACTTAAATAGTGTTGAGCAAAGCAAGCTCAGATGCTTCATCCGAAGTCTCTTCGTTCAAAACTTCGGAATAACACTGTACAAATATTAATACTGTACAGTATTAGAATGTATGGGCTACGATGAGCCAAGGTCAGTTCTTCATGAAGTCTTGCTCGACTTCGTTCAATAAATTCAGTAGTTGATTTTTAAAGTGGAAAACCACTTTAAAACTTGAAACCGAACTCTGCTTCGCTTCCGACTAGTACCTCAGGTTTTAAAGTGGGTTTCCACTTTAGAAATCAACTACTGAATTTATTGAACGAAGTCGAGCAAGACATCGTGAAGAACTGACCTTGGCTCATCGGAGCCCATACATTCTAATACTGTACGGAGACGAATCTCCGTACAGTATTCCGACATTTTGAGCAAACCAACGTCGGATGTAGCATCCGAAGCTCTCTTCACTCAACACTAAAACTTGTTATATTCTTGGAAAACTCCTTAGAAGGGGATTGGCGCATCTCAGACATTTGATGGAATATAGTTAGGATGTGCCATCAATGTCCGGTAAAGGAAACCAAATCCAGCACTCCATTGACTTCAAGTAAAACTTCCTCTTTATTGTAGAAAAATGAAAAACCGTCTAAACACTGGTCCAATAGTGGCATAACGTAGGCTAGGTACACACTAGCGTTGGACATCTGCAGCAGGCTGCATCGCCAGACGCTACCTGACACCCTCTGGCCCAGTTCATTATAACGGCTGCAACCTGGCAAACATGCTGAGAATAGGCTGGACGAAAACCGCTGCGTGCTGTGGTTTTTTCTTCCATCAGGTCCTTGGCATATTTGCCAGGTTGCTGCCTTATCTCTGCCAGTCCCCATTATAGTGAATGAGACGGGGCGGTGTCAGAATGCAGAGAGATGCTGCCGGATCGAAAATATATATTTAAAAAAATGTGAATAATGAATTATTTCAATAGTGATTAATCAATTCTTAAGGAATATTCAAGTACAAAGGTAATCCATATTTAACCCACAAATCCCCAAAAATACTACTTTCTTCTATGTCCTCAAAAAAAAAGACTTGATTTATCCCTATTGAAGCAATCTGTTCATTATTCATGTTATAGATCACTTCTGGGGCCCTTTCAGAAGATAGGTGCGGGTCGATATTGATGGCATATGGTAGCGATATGCCATCGATATCCGGGATGGAAAAACCCCTTTAAGGAACTATAGGGACTTGCCTAAATATCAGACATTACTTGAGCAGGTTCTTTTACCAGTGAAAGGTGTTTACTTTCCTTGCAGCGCCTCCACAGGAGACCAGAAGCATTACATGATTCCTGTCCTTGTAATATTGTATTGTATGTACCGGCTCCTCCAGGAGGAGGGGTTGTCGGCTCTGGTAATAGATGGGTGCCCTTTCTAAACCAGGTCCCCCTCTAATGCCTTTGTTATAACTTGTGACAATGTGCCTTTGTGTTCTCTTAGATAGCAGCGGCTGAGAATGTAGGAATAAGCAGTGTGTGCCCCTTTAATAGAGGCAGTAATTCCTGAGCAGTCAGCCCCGTGCTCTCTCATGTGTGCGGACTTAAATAGCTGACCCAGTGACCCCGCTTAGCGGGCAGCAAAAACACGTCTGGTTATTCTTCTAGACTGCTCATGTTCAGACTTGGGGGATCCGTTTTTGGTCTGATTCAGTTTTCAGTTACTCTTCCCCACTGATGGTAACTGACACAGAAAGCTTTGAACTAGGGCACATGTATACACTGTGAAAAGTTACTGCCATGTATATCACATGTCTCCATGGGGCATTGACCTAATAGGAGGCCTCCATTGGGCTGGTATTAGTTGGCATGCCTTTACTGTATAGGGAAGTGCAAAAAGTTAGGGATATTTGGCTTTTGGATGAAAATTAATGGAAATTGTAAAAAGTTCACGCTACAGTGATATTATATCATGAAAGTAGGGCATTTAAGTAGAAGCGGCAATGATGATTTCCTCATCTCAACCAATGTATTGAAACAAAAGCTAACAGTGGTGGGTAGACCCCCACAAAAATGTCAATGTGCCCGATCCTTTATCTGTTTGTAGAGAGTTGGGTGCTTGCCATACACATAAGATTGTCGGCCGACCCTGCCAAAAAACAGTGGGTTCTGCCAGCAGTAATCTAGTGCGTATGGGGCCTTAAACAAGTCGGATCTGTTAAGCTGGTCATAAAAGATAGATCAACTTTCCGTACAGATTTTTGGTCTACAGTGATGCGTATAAGACCCTCCGGTTTGATGCTCAGTCACCTTGTGTACACCTTACATTTCTGGTATGGATGTTTGTGCTGCTGCATGAAGTTACTTGTTGTAAGTCTCTTTGGGACTAGTGCACCCTCTTGTGGAATATTTTGTGTACTACAATCAGAAAACCATGCAGAGCGGAATACAGCTGTTCACCGCCGTGGGGATAAACTGTTGCGTGCAGTGATTTTTGTCCAGCCAAATCTTCGTTCTGTCATTTAACTGTATATTAAAGAGGAACTGTCCCTTCATAAAATAATTCTGCATTGTCTCAGAACTCTGCATTGTGTCAGTCTCCTGTTATTCCTCCTATTAATATATTGACAACTAGGTTTTACCGTTCCCTTGTTAAAGGTGCATGTCCCCCTATAGACGGATACTATTATAACTGATTGGACTGTGTAGGCAGACACCCCAAACTGGTATCTCCTAGATGTGCTCCAGAATTATTTTATTGGGACATAAAGCAGTCCATAGGACTGACATATCATCTTTAACAGCTTTGGCTTAGTTCACATTGATGTTGTAGGATCCATTAGGAACCGCTGCTTCATATTTCATCCAAAATCCAAATGACCGACGTCTGATCCGTCACTGCCATTATTTTCATTTTTCTGTTCCCATGACAGGTGAATGTGAACAGAGCCTTAGCTCTATACTTCCATACCACACTGCTAAGAGCATAGTATTGAATTTAGCTTTGTATGTGACTGGAGAAGAGGTTCCTTACAAGAAGTACGTTCTGGCTGATCTACTGAACATTTAGTGGAGATTATTTCTGTGTGATGTTGTAGACTATTGGTCATTTTCTACATTACTGTACATAGCCACTGTCCATTATCACGTAGTAAATGTTGGTGGCCACTCCATTTATTCTGCTCTCTTCATTCTGTTTGGTGAAATCTTTGGGCCATTTCTTCTGTCCGACTGATTTTGTCTTTTGTCTCCCGTTTTATTTTTCTTCCCACCCTCATTCATTTGGCTGTATCAGACATTTAAGCGTCTCATGGTAGATGAGGTAAGTGTGTAGTGTGTTGTGTGTTCCTGCCATGCCTGCCACTTCTTCTCTTGTACCACTTCATTCAGATCCAATGGCTGAAATAGGTTTCATTTTCACCATTCTAACGAGATCCATCAGTGTTCTGACCAATTATTGCCTGATGAAAATAAAGGAAACTGTCCACGTTTACACGACTGTATTACAGGCGCATTATGTGAACCAACCAGTTGATCCCTACGATGTTGTAACTTTGGGTCCGTAAACTCATTGTTGGGCTGGGGCAAATTACACTCGTGTGGACCTGGCCTTTTTACCAAATCAGAGGGTACATGACATGGACATTTCAGCCATTCGCTTGGTTCTGTGTGGTTGCATTTCTAACCAGAGTATGTTGCTGTGCTTGTGTGCAAATTTAATAACCCGATGCTTGTGGGTGACTAATGAGAAAAGTTCATATTTTGCTCATAATGTATGGATATAAAATTTCGTTAGTCTATACATCATTCATGCCTATAATTTGTTTTATATGTTGCCCCTAGAGGGAGTTTAGGAGCTTACTGAAGACAGATTTATTACTGAGTTCAGTGGGAGCTGAATAAATCTTGTATGAGCTCCCTCTAGTGGAGCTTTCATTCTATGTATGTATTATGTGAAGCAATGCTTAGTATCAGAAAAATTTAATTACAATCCCTATACTAATATATAAAGTGAAGAAAAAAAAAAAAAAACCAGGGCATGCATCTATAAAGCCAAGTGAAGGGGTTTCCTAGTAGACACATAATTACAATCTGCTTCACCTTCCTGTTGTGGCCAATAGCTATTTTTCCCACATCCCCCATACACATGCATTCTAAGTTCAGAGGAATAAGCTGCTGTGTGAACATAGGATAGAGCATACTAAAATCCAACATGCCCCATCTTTCTTGCCCCCTTATCTTACATGGGGAGAGCTGACATTTCTCTGTACACATTAGATAGTTGTCCCTTTCCACCAAAATCATCTGGTCTGGCCAACTGTCCTGTAAGTGGCAGCATGTGGGGCACATATCACAAGGACCATTCACAAAGGGAGAGCGAGGTTTAACAGAGTCTGCCTATGTAACAAGGGAAGAATTGTCCTGTGTGCTGCCCTGTTCCTGCCATCTCCAGTAGAATGTTAAAGCGGAGGTGTGAACATGGCATTATATTGCACATACATGGCCACTAGACTGGGCAGCAGAGAATGCCAGACTCCTGGAATCCTGTTTTATTACCGTAGTTATATATTATCTTATTGCTGTTTCTTCCCTTATTTGTGTAGTATTACAGGCCTTGGTTCTTATACTGATGTATACAGATATATGCTTCCTCTCGCCACTAACGTTGCAGCTGTGATTTATTTGCTTGTTTTTTTATTACTTTACACCTACCCGCTTTTTTTATGAAGTACAACTAACTCATTACTAATTGTATGCATGATATAAAATGCCACTGTATCAAGGTTTTTATTAAGCAGATTCTTATATTTATGCCTTAGGTTTGCAACAGCAAAAATGTGCATGCTAAAGAGTTGTCTCTGTGATATATTATCATTATTTTTTAATAAAGTTGATTGAACTGGGCTATTTATCTTGATCATCCTGGGTTAAAGCGGTTCTCCGGGAATTAAGAAAATTAAAATACTTAAATATTACTTTATTGTGAATATATATTCCCAAATACCCTTTTATTAGTTATAATGGCTCATTTTGAAATAAGTAAAGAAACAAAATGGCCGCCGTCCTATTAGAACACACAAAGCCTGTCCTAATCACACAGCAGGACAAGTTATTTCACAACACTGAGCTAAAGAGCTCCCTCATCCTCCTCTCTGCTCTGCTTGTCAGGGATTATGATCCTGAATACAGCTGATAAGATCACCTGAATCTATGTAGGAATGGAGTTCATGAGGAGACATGAAGTACAGAGAGGAAGGTGAGGCTGTGGATAATGAGCAGCAGCTCTTGTATGTAGCCTCCATTACCACAGCTCCACACCGCAGTCTGTCCTGTCCGTCCTCTCTGTACTTCATGTCTCCTCATGAACTCCATTTATAGAGATTCAGCTGAACATATTATCTGTATTCAGGATCATAATCCCTGACAAGCAGAGAGGAGGATGACGCAGCTCTTTGGCTCAGTGTTGTGGAGTAACTTGTCCTGCTGTTTGATTAGGACAGGTTTTGTGTGTACTAATAGGACGGGGGCCATTTTATTTCTCCTAATGATTGTTCCCCAGACAAAACAAACCATTATAACTAATGAAAGGTATTTGGGAATCCTACATAATAAAATCCCTGCGTCAGTGCACTGTGTCCGTGTGTCACCAGTTTTGCACTGGGCATGCGCGGCGTCCAATCAGGACACAGCGCTACACACACACACACACACACACAAAAACACACACAGAGCGCTCCATAAATTAAGCCCTTCCATGCAGCGGCCTGATGGTTGAAGGGTTAATGCCCCCCGCAGCACCCACGCACCCCCCTTTCAAGATGGCAGAGCGCGCAGAACCCCCCCCCCCCAGGATGCGCACCATGTTATGAGCAGTCCGTGGAGAAGGAGGGACTCCCTCCCCACTGTGTGCGGCTGCTGCTGGCCACCAAAGAGAATAGAAATGAGTAGAAGGGTGGGACTGTGGCCACTGCGCCACCAATGAATATAGTCAATGAATACAAACGTAGCCTGCAGTCTCAGCACCAACAGTCAGTGCCAGTCGTACAGCCACCAGTCACTGTGTCGGCCACCAGTCAGTGCCAGCCATCTCAACCATCAGTCAGTGCCACCAGCCACAGCCACCAGTCTCAGCCACCAGTCAGTGCCAGCAGTCTCAGCTACAGCCAGCACTCGGTGCCAGCAGTCTTAGCCACAGTCAACACTCAGTGCCAGCAGTCTCAGCCACAAGCCGCAGCCAGCAGTCTTAGCCGCTAGTCAGTGCCAGCAATCTCCGCCTCAGCCACAGCCACCGAGTCCGGGCCAGCAGTCTGAGCCACGGCCAGCAGTCTGAGCCACGGGCTTAATGTCTAGTTTATTTATAATAAAGTAATATTTAAGTATTTAGCATGGTCCATGGTTTCTAGCACGGAAGCATGCCCTATTTTTGTCTGTTTTTACAGATCCTTTACGCCCATTATAGTTAGAGTCCGTGAAAAACATGGACCCAATATGGACACCATACGTGTTTCATCTGTGTTTCACGGACCATTTATAGGAGATGCTGTGAAAATAAATTTTCAGCTGTGCAGTGTAACACACACAGAGCAAAAAAACAGACACACGGACCAAACAGATTCTTCATGGAAATCTTCACTGATGAATCACCTGACCATCTTGTCATGAATTTCATGACTGACATGTGAATAAGGCCTAACAGTGGGTCCATGGACAACAACCATGGGTCTATGTTGAGTCTGTACATGTAGCTTTGGCCCCTGAGCGCTCGCCCTGTACACCAGAACACAACACGGTCTATATGACACGCTAAAGCACATGCAGTGCTCTCTCAACCCCTTTCGCGTGCTAGTTACTTGTATAAACTACTTTGCTAATAGTTTCACATGTGCCCTTTAATATCAGAAAATGCCATCTCAGCGTAGGTTGCTAGCGGAATGTGACCAGACATCCGTACGGCTCTTCTTTCCGCCATGTGCATGTACGATCAGTTTGGCCAAGCTCTGTTGAAGCTTGTCTTCCATGAGAGCAAATGATTGGACGTGTTGAATTCTAGCATGCCCTGACATCTGCACTCAGGAAAGAGCCGGCACACCCTTCACCACATAAGATGGTGGACTAATCCCGCCTAAATCGGCAGGTTCTGTCAGCTATGTTCCTGTAGTTATGGGAACCAAGGGTGCATGTGACACCTATTGCCAGATAGACATAATATTAGGTGCTTCAATATATCTAATACGTCCATCATATACTGTAGTTAGAAGCAGTAGATAAAATCACTTTAAATCGCACCTTAAATGTCATGGTGCACCACACCCAGGCTGACCCTGCCAACTGGCAGGACACTGGAGCCCGGGGAGCTGAGTCATTTCCATCGTGTCTGCGTTCTCATTGCATTTGGAAAGTGTCCATCTATTCAGGGGCTATTTACAAAACTGTGTATGGAAACCATCAGATACCATGTTCAAGAAACCCGTCTTACACCTGTGCCCTTACCGATCTGACAGAATAACGATATAGGATAGTTGCAAATACACAGAATTTTTTTTTTACCAAAGTATAAGTGGAAAATGTAGTGAGAGTTCCTCTAGACCAGGGATGCCCAACCTGTGGCTCTCCAGCTGTTGCAAAACTACAACTCCCAGTATACCTGGACAACCTACAGCCATTAGGCATGCTGGGAGTTGTTGTTTTGCAACAGCTGGAGGGCCACTCTAGTCCATGAATGTAGTGAAGAGTTTAATGTCATGTATTGAGTATGGGAATCATGGTAAATGCGGCTTCTAATATGGCTCCATTTCTGTTACGCAGCTGGAACGATTCACAAGCATAAGGATAAAAAAGGAGAAGGAGAAGGAGAAGCCTTACATGTCCCACAGGAACTCTGCAAACTACACCGACAGTCCTCTGCAGATCCTGCAGGAACTCAATGATGAAACTGTGCTGGAATTGTTTGAACAGATGCTGGTAAGTTACGCGCCCACAGGACCCATCAGCCTTGCCATTGTACTCTACTCAGCCCTTGTTCATCTCAGAACAACGTGGGCCTCATTGACACTGCATATAATGATTAGCAATTGGCGCTTATTTAGTCCATGTAAATGTAGCAATCATACGACCAACAACCATTCATCCCCTTAGTCTCCATTCAGATGATTGTAAGGGCTCCGTGCCTGTATTGCTGCCACAAACAGGGGGTCCACAATATATGGGCACTGACTGTACGCACTCCGTGGTGTTAATGCGGACCCATTGACTTCCGAGGGCTTTTGGATCTGTGCCTTCACACTGCAAAAGTTAGGACGTTCTATCTTTTGCTATATCTTGCAGATCGCAGGCCCATTCAAGTCAGTACAACAGAGTGCACACAGGTGCCAGTGCATTGGGGACCGCAATTTGCGCACTGCAGCACGGGTACGGGGCACTTATGTTCGTCTGAATGGACCCTAACAGTTTTATCTTTAAGGTAGCACATCCCCAGTTTACACAAATTTGTGCTGCCAAAAAACTATTTTATGCCCTCATAAACGATGCAATCAACACTGGTTTGCTTGTTAGTTTTTTTTTTTTGTACAAATGTTCAGCCCATTGTCATCACGTGTAAATGAGCATTTACACTAAATGTGTCCGTTGCGATGGTGCCAATTCTGTGCTGATTCTTATTGGCTGGCCTGTACAATAACAGGAGTTAGTCCACCACCTGTGTGTGATCGGATCTGGACGGTGTGACAGAGCAAGCGTGATCACCATCATTGTGCAGACAGGGGATAACACAGGCAGAATCTGATGGGGAAGGGGGGATGACAGACTGGCCTCATCATTGCCTATGTGAGAACAGGGGAGGAGAGATCATGCGTGACGTATAGAATGGGGAAAGCATTACATGTGTTCAGCTGTGCTACTACATGAGAGCTAGAAAAGGCAGCAACATCCTGGACACACCTCAGATCCAACATGTATTACTGAGAGTGACACGTACACACAGTTTCCTGAAACTGATTGATAGAATAAAGGTTACATCCTGAAACGTTGTGCAATTTTGTTTTTAACTTGAAGTGATCATTAACATATGTAAAAATCATATATATATATATTTTTTTTTCTTTAGTCACAGACTCGCAGCAATTAAAATGAAGCCCAGTTTGACAATGAAGCAGCAGTGTATTTCATATTCTGCACAGCTTTCTTTCAGCAGGCACATATTTTATAACTGCGTGTGTCTGCCGGTCCATAGTTAGGGTATAGGCATCTGAAAATGGCAGCATGCAATCTCTGGATTAAACTGCCGGCCTGCTGTGAGGTACGGCAAGTCTGTTTCCGATCCTCTCAGATATTATAGGGAGTGATTCTGATAAAACACAGACACATTCATTTTAATAGTCCGGTCTTGCACAGGTTCTGCCCCAGCTTTAGGCCTCATGCACACGACCATATTTTTTTGCTGTCTGCAAAAACGGGTTCCGTTTTTCCGTGATCCGTGACCGTTTTTTCGTCCGTGGGTCTTCCTTGATTTTTGGAGGATCCACGGACATGAAAAAAAAAATTGTTTTGGTGTCCGCCTGGCCGTGCGGAGCCAAACGGATCCGTCCTGAATTACAATGCAAGTCAATGGGGACGGATCCGTTTGACGTTGACACAATATGGTGCAATTTCAAACGGATCCGTCCCCCATTGACTTTCAATGTAAAGTCAGGAGTTAATATACCATAGGATCAGAGTTTTCTCCAATCCGATGGTATATTTTAACTTTAAGCGTCCCCATCACCATGGGAACGCCTCTATGTTAGAATATACCGTCGGATTTGAGTTACATCGTGAAACTTAAATCCGACAGTATATTCTAACACAGAGGCGTTCCCATGGTGATGGGGACGCTTCAGGTTAGAATATACTAAAATAACTGTGTGCATGACTGCCCCCTGCTGCATGGCAGGTGCTGCCAGGCAGCAGGGGGCAGCCCCCCCCCCCCCCCCCCCGTAGTTAACACATTGGTGGCCAGTGCGGCCGCCCCCCCCCCCCCCCCTGTAGTTAACTCATTGGTGGCCAGTGGGCCCCCCCCCCCCCCCTCCCCTGTAGTTAACTCATTGGTGGCCAGTGGGCCCCCCCCCTCACTCCCTTGTAGTTAACTCATTGGTGGCCAGTGGGCCCCCCCTCCCTCCCTTGTAGTTAACTCGTTGGTGGCCAGTGGGCCCCCCCCTCCCTCCCTTGTAGTTAACTCATTGGTGGCCAGTGGGCCCCCCTCTCCCTCCCCTGTAGTTAACTCGTTGGTGGCCAGTGGGCCCCCCTCCCTCCCCTGTAGTTAACTCGTTGGTGGCCAGTGGCCCCGCTCCCCTCCCTCCCCCTCCTAATTCAAATCTCCCCCCCTATCATTGGTGGCAGTGGAGCGTACCGATCGGAGTCCCAGTTTAATCGCTGGGGCTCCGATCGGTAACCATGGCAACCAGGACGCTACTGCTGTCCCGGTTGCCATGGTTACTTAGCAATTTGTAGCAGCATTATACTTAGCTGCGATGTCTGCGTCCGGCCGGGAGCTCCTCCTACTGGTAAGTGACAGGTCTGTGCGGCGCATTGCTTAATGACCTGTCACTTACCAGTAGGAGGAGCTCCCGGCCGGGACGCAGACATCGCAGTTCGCAGGTAAGTATAATGCTGCTACAAATTGCTAAGTAACGATGGCAACCGGGACAGCAGTAACGTCCTGGTTGCCATGGTTACTGATCGGAGCCCCAGCGATTAAACTGGGACTCCGATCGGTACTCTCCGCTGCCACCAATGATAGGGGGGGGGGGGGGGGGGGAGATTTTAATAGGGAGGGGGGGGCCCACTGGCCACCAATGAGTTAACTACAGGGGAGGGAGGGGGGGGGCCAGCCGCACTGGCCACCAATGTGTTAACTACAGGGGGGGGGGGGGGGCTGCCCCCTGCTGCCTGGCAGCACCTGCCAGGCAGCAGGGGGCAGTCATGTACACAGTTCTTTTAGTATATTCTAACCTGAAGCGTCCCCATCACCATGGGAACGCCTCTGTGTTAGAATATACTGTCGGATCTGAGTTTTCACGAAGTGAAAACTCAGCTCTGAAAAAGCTTTTATGCAGACGGATCTTCGGATCCGTCTGTATTAAAGTAACCTACGGCCACGGATCACGGACACGGATGCCAATCTTGTGTGCATCCGTGTTCTTTCACGGACCCATTGACTTGAATGGGTTCGTGAACCGTTGTCCGTCAAAAAAAATAGGACAGGTCATATTTTTTTGACGAACAGGATACACGGATCACGGTCTCGGCTGCAAAACGGTGCAACGGCCACGGATGCACACAACGGTCGTGTGCATGAGGCCTTATAGTGATGGAAATGTAGGTCCTCTTGGGGTATGTTCACACTAAGGATTTTTGGCGTGGATTCTGTTGCTGAAGTCTATGCCAAAAATGTGCGCAGAACTTCCTAATTGAAATCAGATGTTAAAACATACAGCGCTTTTTTTTTTGTCGGCTTGCAGTTTTAAAAACTACACCTTGGCAAAAAGAAGTATCCTGTCCATTCTTGGAATCTGTGACAATAGATGAAAATCCCTGCCAAATCCACATGGCAAATCACGTTAAAAACATGTTGTAATGAAAAAAAGAGGTTTTTCAGCACAGAAAGTAGTGTGTGTGAACATACCCTCAGTGAGTTCCCTATTTTCAGCCTGTGTGTCTAGTCGCACTTTCTTCATGCTGCACTTCTATTGTTCAGTGCCATGGGTGGTCATATCCTAGGGGCACCTCCGTCAGTGGTGGTCTAGAATTGGTTTCTGTACATGACATGTTATCTACTATGGAAGCTAATGCCTTTATCTCTTCTCTGCATTCCTAGAATGACATGAACCTCAATGAGGAGAAACAGCAGCCCTTACGGGGGAAAGACATCACAATAAAACGAGAGATGGTCTCTCAGTATCTGCACACTTCAAAAGCGGTGAGATTTTTACCTTGCTACCTTCCTCCTGCCCCCACAACTGCATAACCTCGTGTGCAGCACACACTGGAATATTTAATGTTTAGGCCATGTCACTTACCAGTCACTGAAAAGACGGATTAGAATGGCTATATGGCATGATGCAGCCAAACAATGCTATTTAGGAGAGAGGGCAGGGGAGCAAAGTGCCCTGAAGGTCTGTGCCCTTGGGGCAGTTTGGAAATCTGTGTGGAAATAAACCGCAGCCATTTAAGTGGCAGCGTGGATTCCTATTCATAATAATAGGAGCAGGATTAGCACACACAATCAGTCATTTGAACAAGCCTTTAGGGTATTTTCAGATGTTGCGATTGTGGTGCACTTAGAGGACCTGTCCCTGGTATAATTTTTTTAAGTTGCATAGCTACATGGATTCCTGACTCTCTCCTGATTCTTGTTGTTTATTTTTTTGTGTGTGTCCCCTTTCCCCGAGTTATTAGGACCACTACTTGTGGCATCAGATAAGATCCGATATTCTATTGATTTGCCAAACGGCAGTGTTCTTCACAACTCCAGTGCTGTCCAAACTGCATCAGAAGGGTGCAAAACACTCCCGCTTGACTTGGCTGGAGCATCTTCTGGACTCCTTCAGTGTTCTTTTACTGGGGCTTCTACTCCCCAGCTGGATGTCCACCCGGTCCCCTGGGCATTAGTGAGAAAACTCGGCATGGTCTTGAGAGAGAACTTATTTCACAAGACCGCGCTGTATTCGGTTCTCACTGCAGGATTGACAAACAGAATCCAGCCAGTGAGTAGAAGGCACAGCGGCAGAGCTGGTGTGGAGCTGCAAAACCAAGTCTTTCCAGAAGAAGCTCCAGCCTAGCATAATGCTAAGTCTGGCAAACTCGAAAGGGAGTGCTCCTCACCATTCCTGTGCTGTTTGGAGTGGTGACGAGCAGTTCCGTTGGAGAAATGACTTAATATTGGGCAGCGGAACTTAAAGCCTTGTTATCTGGGAAATGGGGACACAAACCAAAACAAAAAAAAACATAGCCTGAATCCGAGGAACGTCAGGAACACATGTAGGTAAGGCAGTTTAAAAGATGTAAACTTATGAAAGATCCTCTTTAAAGCCGTATCTGAAAAACCACATGTGGTTTTATTGCAGTTTGTACTGGAGAAAAATGTAAAATAAATGTTTCACCTGTAAAAAGTCTAACCGCATGGAAAACCACAGCAAACCACATAGTTTTTTGGTTTGTTTTTTAACCTCCTCTAAACCATAACGTCTGAATAAATACTCTCTTTTCATGAAGGTGGTGGCTGCTTAGTATTATAATTACACACAGATGTAAGGCCTTTAACAAGGTTACGTGTAGTGCACCATACTGGAGGAGGTTCAAGCATTCAGAAAATACTCTTCAAACTTTATTAGAAAATATTAAAACCACCACATGACATGCTGGACATGCTGTTCATCCATACTCATAACAAAATATCCGTCAAGAATAATGTAAAACCTCAGGAACCAGTGAAAATATGAAGTGGTCAGCACTGGGGTTATGTCATTTATGATGAACATGTGGTTATGTGTTTACATCTGTCTATAATACTGTAGAAGTTCACACACAGACTTACACACATAGTTGATCCATTCCTCGTGCCCACTATAGTCATCATGTTGTATGGTACACTGGTGCTGGCTGGCAGTCTGTTGGTCACGCCCATACTATTGGATTGACCCGGTTGCACAGCACCTTCTTGGGGCTGGAAGCCCTTTCTCCAGAGTCCTAAGGTCTGAATGCATTCTCAGCCATAATAATTACATGTGCATATTCAGACTGTTCCCACTTTAACATTTCCTTGCTTTGACCACAGGGTATGAACAAAAGGGAGAACACAAGGTCTGCGCAAATGTACATCCAGGATCTCAAATCAGGTTTGGGGGATGCAAACCTCCTGTCCTGTTTAGAATCCCTGAGAGTTTCGCTGAACAACAATCCAGTCAGGTAAGCAGAGGTACCTGGACACTTGGGCCCTGTTCTCACAGGTCAGTTTTTTTTTTCTTAGCAATTTTAAGCTGGTTTTGAGACAGCCGGGATCCAGCAAGTATGGAATGCATTTGGTTATTGCTTTCTCCTGGATACAAGCAGTGTTGGAGATGTTTGGGTCTCTCATCTCCCACCTCTCTGGTAGTAACCTCATACTGGGGGGGGGGGGGGGGGGGGGGGAACCTAAGGCTCAGCTGACTGCTGTCTCTCAGGCTGACTTTAGAGATCTGTTGGACACAGTCTCCTCTGTATGATGATCCAGGCGGTAGAGCTACACGTAAAGCTTGCTTCTGGGGCTTTTTTTAGGATTGCATTTTACTAATTTTAGGCTAAAAATATTTTTTCTTTTGGTCTGTATTAAAAATATTCAGCCGTTCTGTTACAGACGTTCTGTTACTATTTGTCAAGCTGTGTGACTGGTACTTTCACTTTGTGCCGGTCATCTAATAACTCTCATTTCTAATTTACTAAGAGGTCATAAACAGTTATTTAGGCCATATTCTTATCAGGAAGATAGAACTGAGTCATAAAGAGTGTTTATAAGGTCAGAGAGCAATCGGCTGAGCTGCCTGATGAGAAACCGTAAAAATACAGTGCATGATTCTAGAGAATCTCAAAACCATAGGGGCTCAGCATTTTTAATAAAGACCAATTTAAAATAATTTATTTTTAGCTCAAAAGAAGTATAATTCAAGAATTAAAAAATGTTGCCCCCAAAGGTGTACCTAGCCTTTAAGGAATACAGCAGGGCCTGGCTGTCGGTCAGTGGTGGTCAACATAACGGTATACCATGGAGGCTTAATGCAAACCAATCATTGATGTACAGTTAGATCATGGAGAATTTTGCCCACTGAACCACATGACCACATTTTGCTTGCATGGCATCCACTGTAGTCTGTAGACTTCTAAGAAACAGGATGTTCCTTTTTCTAAGATATTGCCAACATTTCAACTCCCCCCCCCCCCCCCCCCTCCCCGATTAAGATTGCTGTATACTGAAGACCAGTTTCTCCTCTTCACCACAAGTATGTTCCTCCATTTAGTATTTTATTTCATTTTTTTATATGTTGACATTTACCAGATCATTTTCTTTCCTTTTTTTTTTAGTTGGGTGCAAAATTTTGGTGCGGAAGGTCTTGCCTGTCTCCTAGATATTCTCAGACGACTACAAGATGAGCCGTCATCGTAAGTATGGTTGGCATCATACACACAATTGCACTAAGCTGTAATAGGGCATCCATAGACTTCTTTGAGGCCCCACTTTCAAGCCGAGGTGGTTTCTTGTCATATTAGATGTACAGTGGTCCCTCAAGTTACAATATTAATTAGTTCCAGGACCATGGTAGCTTGAGTCCATAACTCTATGGAAAACCAATAATTAGTTCCAAAGCACAAAATGTCATCTCAAGATAAGAAAGTGAAGTTTTAAGAAAAATAAGCAGATATCCAAGACAGATAAATCAAGTCCATACATGAAAAAGACAGGAATATATCCTGTAAGCTGTAAATCACTTTCTATGGTGAGGGCAGGAGCCTCTTCAGGTTCTTGCATAGTACATACATGTACCAGAAAAGTAAAATGAAGACGCAGTTCATCCTGGCACAGGCATGAGGTACCACAGAGGCGCTACTAGACAACCAATACAGATGTTTTACCTGAGAAATGGCCATGTAGATGGGTTGGATCTGAGGCATTTTATGTTGAGTCTAGATTCAACTTGATGGGCCAGAAAAGACCGTTATATGTTGAGAATATTGCATCCTGAGGCCATTGTATCTTGAGGGATCACGTCCTAAGAGAGACTTAAATAAACTTCATGAGGCGCCATGACAAGTATGTAATAGCAGTATCTAGTCACATGTGGTAATCAATTCCATTTTTGCCTGATCTAGGAAAGTAAGGTAATATTTAATCATGGGCGATGTGTGTTGTAGCAGGTCTCCAATTCTGATGGAGTTTTTTGTCTGTTGGATTCCATATAAAACCAATAGAAGGGGTCTAGGAAGCCCATTCAATACTGCAAATCAGTCTGCCCCCAATAATTGTCACTTCCCCACTTTACAGCGGCATGCACGGTTTCTGGTTTTATGTAGCAGTGTGACCCGTTGGAGCTACTTTGTTCATGTTGCCTTGTGTGAAATGTTTATAATGCAGGCTATACTTATGAGGCACGTATCTTTGTCTTTCTCTTGTGGTTTAGCCAACGTGATTTCAAGAGTGAACATGAAATCATAAGATGTTTGAAAGCGTTTATGAACAACAACGTAAGTACATGCATTGATTTCTAGAAACTTTACATGTAAAAAGGTTGTCTCATCATAGACCTTGATGGTCTTAAGCTGTTGTGACTCCTGCTAGTAGAGAGAGGCAGTGGCACAAGGAAAGTATTGTCGTCATGTGTCTGGCCGACCATTAACTGTAGTGCTTTCCTAGTGTGGCTGCAGCTTATTCTGTTTAACCGGGGTACAGCAGTCAGGCTATGGATAATCGAAATTGGTAGTATAGCCTACCGTTAGTTCTTTAATACAAAGATATACACCAATAATAAATGACTCACTGACGTGAGTACCCATGCCAAGCCTGCACGCAAAGTAAAACACCAAAAGAGAGAGAGGATAGCACAAATAGTAATGGATATAAACTTTATTATAGTCTCAGTACGAGACAGAAAATCTAATAAAATACAAGTAGGGGCCTGTACAATGGTGAATGGAGAACACACAGGAAAAAATAGGACACCACTAGGCAATCAACATATCAAGGCTGGTGAGATTATATAAGTACAGCATAATATATAAGTAACCCAAACTGGGTGTCTGGTATATATAACCAGCCAAGGCTATCAGGACAGAATTGAAGTCAAGTACAGTACATAGATGTATAAAGTGCAAAAATTACAAAGTACATGGATAATGCATACTGAACTGTTTACTAAGGAGCTATAGAGTAAGTACTTGAGTGGTGAACCAGAGAGCCCCGACGCACGTTTCGCGTAAGCTTCTTCAGGGGGGAAGGAGTGTGAAAAAGCTTACGCGAAACGTGCGTCGGGGCTCTCTGGTTAACCACTCAGGTACTTACTGTATGGCTCCTTGGTAAACAGTTCAGTATGCATTATCCATGTACTTTGTAATTTTTGCACTTTATACATCTATGTACTGTACTTTAATACAAAGGTTAAAGGGGTTGTCAAGGACTTAACGCGACACTGTACTTTTAGTAAACTCTTGATGTCATGTGAGTTTAGTCTCAGCGCTTAGACTTTCTCCAGTTTCTGGAACAAGGGGAGAGAAGCACTCGCTTAGGCTACTTTCACACTTGCGTTCAGAGCGGATCCGTCTGGTGTCTGCACAGACGGATTCGCTCCTATAATGCAGACGTTGGGATCCGTTCAGAACGGATCCGTCTGCATTATAGTTCAGAAAAAAATCTAAGTGTGAAAGTTATTCAGACGGATCCGTCCAGACTTTACGGATGCGTTCGGGGCCGCTTGTGAGAGCCTTCAAACGGAGCTCACAAGCGGAACCCCGAACGCAAGTGTGAAAGTAGCCTTAGCTCGTTCTCTCTCATCGCTGTAGGACAGGAAGCAAGACGACTCAGTTGAAAGTCTTTTTGCCCATCTTTTGCAGTCAGGAGAGTGCACTAAGTGAACGCTTCTCTCCCTCGTTCTAGAGGGCATTTTGGAGTTTTCCTTCCCACGTTCCATTAGCCATAACCTTTTTTTTATTCTTCGGTTCACATAGCCATATGGGGGCTTATTTTTTGCTGGACAAGATGCGATTTTTAATGCCACCATTTAATTTACCATGTCTTGTATTGGAAAACGGGAAAAAAACTCTGTGGGGTAAATTTGAAAAAACCCACACAATTCCACCAAGGTTTTTTGGGTTTTTGACATCACTGCATTCACTGTGCACTAAAAGTTACATGACATCCTTATTCTGCAGCTCAGTACGATTACAGTGATACCAACCTTTTATGTAGCTTTTATTTTGTTTAATTACTTTTGCTAAAATCAACATTTTCTTTGCATCGCCGTTTTCTGACAGCCAGAACTTTTCAGCTGCGACGATACCTAATATAAATTTTTTTAACCTCCTATATACAGTTGTGTTCAAAATTATTCAACCCCCAATGCTGTAAAGGGTTTTAGGGAATTTAGTGTACATTTGTAATTGTGTTCAGAATGAAATCTTACAAGGACTTTTTAAAGAACCAAATGCAACTAAAATGACATCAATTGTTTTTGTAATACAGTATTAAATGTTTTTTTTGTGATTTCTTCATTGACACAATTATTCAACCCCTTAAAGACTACCACTCTTAAGAACAGAGGTTCATTCAAGTGTTTTCGATCAGGTATTGAAAACACCTGTGGATGTCAAGGAGCAGCAATCAAGCATAATAAGCACCAATTAGGCAGATTTAAAAGGACTGTGATACTCAGCTCCTTCTAGACATTTACTGGTGTGTTTACAAACATGGTGAAGTCAAGAGAATGGTCCAGGAAGACAAGAGAAGAGGTGATTTCTCTTTACAGGAAGGGCAATGGCTATAAGAAGATTGCAAAGATGTTAAACATACCAAGAGACACCATAGGCAGCATCATTCGCAAATTCAAGGCAAAGGGCATTGTTGAAACTCTACCTGGTCGTGGCAGAAAGAAGATGCTGACTTCGACTGCTGTGCGCTACCTGAAGCGCAAAGTGGAGAAAAGTCCCCGTGTGACTGCTGAGGAACTGAAAAAAGATTTGTCAGATGTGGGTACTGAAGTTTCAGCTCAGACAATAAGGCGCACACTGCGTAATGAAGGCCTCCATGCCAGAACTCCCAGGCGCACCCCCTTGCTGTCTCCAAAGAATAAGAAGAGTCGACTGCAGTATGCCAAAAGTCATGTGGACAAACCACAAAAGTTTTGGAATAGTGTTCTGTGGACTGATGAAACAAAATTAGAACTGTTTGGGCCCATGGATCAACGCTATGTTTGGAGGAGGAAGAACAAGGCCTATGAAGAAAAGAACACCTTGCATACTGTGAAGCATGGCGGGGGGTCAATCATGCTTTGGGGCTGTTTTGCTTCTACAGGTACAGGGAAGCTTCAGCGTGTGCAAGGTACCATGAATTCTCTCTCTTCAGTACCAGGAGATATTGGATGAAAATGTGATACAGTCCGTCACAAATCTGAGGCTTGGGAGACGTTGGACCTTTCAACAGGACAATGATCCCAAGCATACCTCCAAGTCCACTAGAGCATGGTTGCAGATTAAAGGCTAGAACATTTTGAAGTGGCCATCGCAGTCACCAGACTTAAATCCGATTGAGAACCTCTGGTGGGACTTAAAGAAAGCAGTTGCAGCGCGCAAGCCTAAGAATGTGACTGAACTGGAGGCTTTTGCCCATGAATGGGCGAAGATACCCGTAGATCGCTGCAAGACACTTGTGTCAAGCTATGCTTCACGTATAAAAGCTTTTATAACTGGAAAAGGATGTTGTACTAAGTACTAAGATTGAATGTAACTTGGGGGTTGAATAAAACTGATAATGATGTGAGCACAGAAAAGACATTTGTGGTTATTTCATTATAAATGTTATGTTATATTTGTCTGACTTACAAGTGCCTCTTTGATTTAATTGTAAACAAGATGACTGAAATGATCAAAATCAATGTAAAACTGGCCAAAACACTCAATTTCAGTGGGGGTTGAATAATTTTGAACACAACTGTATTTGTTATATGTAAAATTAGGAAAGAGGGATGATTTAAACTCTTTAATAGTTTTTTTTATTTAATAACTCTTAGCCCACTTAGCGGGCTAGAACCTAGTATCTTTTGACCCCTTGTCCTAGTCACCCTTAGCCCTCTTGCACACGTTTTGTGCTGGCCGTGCCTGTGCTGCGAACTGCAAATTGAATGGGGTCAGCAATCCACCCGTTCCGCAAAGATAGGACAAGTTTTATCTTTTTGCGGAACGGAGCCCCATGAAAGCACTCCATAGTGCTTCTGTGGGGTTCCGATCCGTGCCTCCGCACCGCATCTCCGGATTTGCGGACCCATTCATATGAATCGTCCAGGCTGACATAAGCCGTATCCCTCTGCCTTGCCTCACAGATGTTATGATCAGCGCTCACCACAGGAGCCCGCTCATACAAATGCGGGAGCGTAATGGCATATATGTACGGCGTTATGCATTAAGGGGTTACATATTAATGAGCTATCCTCAGGATATCAGTATCAGATTGGTGTGGGTCTGACTCTCAACCCCTTAGCTGATTGGTTGTTTTAGAGAGCCGTGTTCCCTCCAAGTATACCAAGCAGAGCACCGTACAATCTGTTGCGTCTGTGTTTGGTAAGACAGCTCAGTACAATTCACTGGAACACTGAGCTGCACAAAGGCAGAGTGTCGTGGCCCCTTCTAACAGCTGATCGGCGGGGTGACTGGAGTTTGATCACCACCTATCAGATATTGATTACCTGTCCTGAAGCTCCTGCACAACCCGTTTAACTGTCAAGTTGGCCCCAAATTGTGATTATTTGCACAAACATGTAACACTTGTGCAAGCTCCATTACAAATGTCCATTACCTGTAATAGATATAGGGCTCATTTTGTTTTATGATAAAATCTGCAAACTTTTAACCAGTTTTCAGATGGAAACAATACATGTAGGTCAGTCTCTGCACCAGTGGGAACGTCCTTCTGATTGTCGCAGATACAGTTGGTCATAAGTGTAAATACACCTAAACTCCGTTCACATCTCCGCTACTACTAATATTTTTCTTTTCTGTTTTCTATTTGCATACATTTTGCTTTCTCTTTTCTCAATTTCTAGTTTGGAATAAAGACAGTGTTGGAAGCAGAGGATGGTGTTTTACTGTTAGCAAAAGCTGTGGATCCTATTGTTCCTGTCATGATGATTGATGCATTGAAGTTGCTTTCGGCTCTGTGTATTCTCCCACAACCTGAGGATATGTAAGTTACTATATTCATCTATTATGTATTCTATCCTTTTTCATATCTCCTGGAACCAAGAAGCAGTCGATTCATGACCAATACAAGGATCTGAATAAAAACCAAACAAGAAGAAATTTTCTCTGTGTGTACACCAAACATATTCCGATTTATGGAACTGTATGGGTTATCGATGTCGTCTTCACCCTATGATTATGTATTTGGTCCCAGCGTGCTTACATACTGGTGTACTTGATGTCTTTTATTTTATTTTTCCTTTTTTAGGCATGAACGTGTCCTTGGAGCACTCACTGACAGAGCAGAAATTTATGAAATGGAAAGATTTAAACCTCTTCTGGATGGGTTGAAATCTGGCCCAGTTGCGCTTAAGGTAGAGTTGCATCCTAAAGTTGATTTTTAGACTGTGTTCACATCCGCCTCAGCAGCTCCATCAAAAGCCTCCATTGCAGACTTCACAGTGCTATGTAGTGCTATTGTTCCGAATTATAGACCCCTCAGCGGAACCTGTTGGATATTATTAATGATCAGTCACTAGGAGTTGTCTGTGTCCATCCTGTGACAGATCTGGCACTGCATTGTGAAATCATCACACTAATGTGAACAGAGCCTTACTTATTGACTTGGACTCCTACTAGGCCTGAAATAATACTTCTTGGTAACCTTTTGTATTACATATTTCTCATAAATAAATGGTTAATGAAAATGAAGTAAAAGCGAAAAACTGTTCTGACTTTGTCTGTTAATCTTCTAGGTGAGCTGTATGCTCTTAATCAATGCCTTGATCAGCCAAGGAGAAGAGTTGGATTACCGGGTTCACATACGCAGCGAATTGATGCGTTCAGGACTGAATCAATTAGTAAAGGTGAGAGATTGTATGTTATGACGTTCACACTTCGCTTTTGAACTGGTGAGGTCCACTTCCAACCCACAGATGTAGCCAAAAGGGCAACAACATATGTTCTTTATCAGTTCTTTGTGCCCTATAATTTTGCTTTTAAAGTCTGACATTCATGATGTTTCAAAGTATAAGGCCTCCTGCACACAACAGTGTCTGTATTGCGGTCCACAAACTACGGCTCTGCAAAATACGGATACCTTCCATGTGCAGTCTACATTTTTCCCACTCCCATTACTAGAAATGACTATTCTTGTCCACAATATGGCCAAAAATAGTTCTATAATTTGTGTAAAGGACACACGGATGCGGACAGCACACAGATAACATGGGAGTCGGTGAGCTATCCACAAAATAATTCGGATCGGGCACTGATGCAAACTATGATCGTGTGCATGAAGCCTTATTCCATAACATCTTTCCTATTCATATACATAGGTTTTGTAAAAATTCTGCTGGTTGCCTTTGGAAACGGACAGCGCTTTAGCTTTGCTTCACTGACATAAATGTGACCTAACAATTTAGTTCTGAAGCAGGCCATACATATAGGTGGTATCCGCTATCAATTCATCTAATATCAGTGGGGACGGCCAACCATTTATTGTGTATTTCTTCCTTCTGAGTTGATCCCCCATTTCAGGAAAGAATAGGATCATAGATATGGTTTTCAAGGGACATAACCTGCTGCCAGAGGATTCTGGCAGCAGTTTACCCCCGTCTTCCTATTTGTATTACATGCCTGCTTGGCCCAGCTCGGCATGCATGTGTATGGGACTGAAAGCTGTGGCCCCAACGAGTGTTTGCAGGACAGATATCTAAAATGTATCTGTAACCTTAGCTCCCACAATTCCCTGATAACATACAGGAGGAACTTTATATTAAAGGGATTCTGTCATGAGATTTTACCCCTATAACCTAAACATATGCTCATGACCGGAGTAATAAGAATCCTAAGCTGGTCTTATTATACTTCACTGTGGCTCTATTTGCCCAAAAAAATGCTTTTTATAACCTGTCAATCACTTGCTTAAGGTACCCAAGGGGAGGTCCGTTAATACAGGGTGCCTGGCCGCACCCCTCGCCGCCTCCGCAATCCTATCCGTCCCTCTGCCAGATGCCGCGCCTGTGCACTAGACTCAGCCTGATGCGCCGCGGCTTCGTTGATCGAAGTGCGCAAGCGCCGGCCTGATGTGCATGCACACTTCCCTCAACAAAGCCGCTGCCAGGAGTCCGCGGCGCATCAGGCTGAGCCTAGTGCGCTGGTGCGGCATCTGGCAGAGGGACGGATAGGATTGCGGAGGCGGCTCTGAGCTAGGGAAGGCTGCGCTAGGCACCGGACGGCGAGGGGTGCGGCTTCTCTGTGAAGTCTCTTTACTATAGTGATCAGAATCAGATGTAACAGTAAATGGATGTAGTTAAAGCTAAATAACCAAGAATCATCCAAAATAGCTCACTGTTCAATCCAGATATTCTTGAAGTGAAAACTCAGTTTTATGGTGAGCAGAACATGTCTTCTCATATGTCCTGGTTACTAACAGAGCATTTTGTTTTAAGGAACTTCAAACTATTGAGAATGATGAACTGAAGGTGCAGCTCAATGTGTTCCTGGATCACTGTGAATATGATTCTGATGACTTGCGCGGTCGTCTGGAAGACATTAGAGTTGAAATGGAATATCCTTTTAAAGTGACTAAGAAAAGTACAGCTCAGGTTGTTGTCATATAATTGCTATGTTATAAAGTAATTTTCAGGGGTTCCTTTTACCTTCCAGTCACTGTATATGTTACTGTGGGCTTGTAATGTGCTACTCCCTACAACATTCACAGCAGCGTAGAGGCCTTTGTTCATTTAAAAGGGTTTTCCAAGACTTCAGAACTGATGACCTAGCCTCTGGATAGGTCATGAGTAGAGATGAGCGAACTTCTGTTTTAAGTTCGGCGTCTAAAGTTCGGCTTCCGGTTAGCGGAGGATCCCGATATGGATTCCGAATTCCGTTGTGGTCCGTGGTAGCGGAATCAATAATGGTCATTATTGATTCCGCTACCACGGACCACAACGGAATTCGGAATCCATATCGGGATCCTCCGCTAACCGGAAGCCGAACTTTAGACGCCGAACTTAAAACAGAAGTTCGCTCATCTCTAGTCATGAGTATCTGATTGGTGGGGGGCTGACACACAGGACCCCGCTGATCAGCTGATTGAGAAGGCACCAGCGATTCTGAGAGCTCCGCTGCCTTCTCGGAGCTTACCGAGCACAGCGCCATACATTGTACAATAGCTGTGCTTGGTATTGCAGCTCAGCCCCATTCATTTGAATGGGGCTGAGCTGCTGCTAGGTGTGACTGATGAACATGTCATCACTGACCTAGGAAAAGCTGAGGGAACACTGCGGCTCTACTCAAACTGCTGATTGGCAGGGGTCCTGGATTTTGTACCCCCACTAATCAGATACTGATGACCTATCCAGAGGATAAGTCATCAGTATTAAAATCACTGAATTATTTTTCTCTTGGCAGCAGAAAAACACAATTTCTAATCCTGTATCCTTATAAATAATGGGCCACTTTTGAAGCCATATATTTATGCTGCATAAATATAACATCAGAGACAAATTTATTTTCCTCTACTTATTGCCATGAAGTAATCCTGTTAAGGTGTATTGATTCACAATTATTTTGTCAGGGAATATTATTTAACTATTTGTAATATTCTCTAAACCCTACAGGATATGTTATTTTCTGCAATTTGCTGGCTTTGCCACCGGGTGGTAGTATAAGACTTCAGTTTCGGCCTTTTGTGAATAGCTAGCAATACAGCAAATTTCCATTTTTCAGTTCATCCAGAATACACATCTTGGGTGTAGTGTCCTTCGGAGTCTTAATTTGTAGAACCAATTTTTGCCCCAACTAAAGGAATCTATGTTCATTAGCTAGTCACTGTCATAAGTCGGACTACACACATAAGCCTATGGTATAACTAAAGAGTAAATACCTATAAATGACTACCAGACTGCTTCTAAATCAATATCAATTTATTACACGATTGCAAAAACATATATAACATACATAATTTAAAAGGGGTATAAGTGCAGGGAAAAAAAAAAAAAAATATATATATATATATATATATATAAAAAAGCATAAATTCACAATAAAGTGCAATTATATTACATAACAATTAAATGGACAAAACAGTTTACCCATGCTGTGTTCCGTCCAGGATGGCGCAAGTATCACGTGATATGGTCATGTGATCGCCTCTGCGAGTACGTGATGACGTCGGCATAGGATTGCGCTACAAACTATCGAGAAAACCATGCCCCTGGCATTAACAATTACATTGCAATAATGTCACTGCATCGAACCTGCCTGTGGCAGAAATCACAGGCAGAGCTATGGCTCTCTGCTTTACCATTGCATTGAACTGTATGCAGGTACAGTTGAAAGTGGAACATGTGGTGGCCATCCAGGGACAGCGGCCCAAATCTGCAACTGTCTCACTGGATCTGGGAAGTTTGGGAGGCATGCATTACTGACATCACTACTGCTGCTAGTGATTGGTTGCAGTGGTGATGTGCCAGCATGTAACAGCAAAACGTCAACCAATTTGAATTTAGTCTCATTATTACTATTTAGTATTACTGTATATTTCGTCTTTGATTTCACTTTCCTTAACTCTATTCTTACTGATGTTCAAGAAGTTTTCCAGGTTCTGCATAACACTGTAAAAGACTCTGCAGCAGAACAGCTGTTTCTCTCTATCTTACAGCACCTCTTATTGATCAGAAATGACTATGATGCCAGGTATGAACAGTCATCTTGTCGTGATGTGTTTTTAAGGGTGTTGTATGCCTTACGTTGTATAATACAGCTTTCTTTACATCTTTTCATTGCTGTAAGTACAAAACAGCAGCACAGCGATCTATAGTAGTGAAATTGAGAACTGCATAAATTCTGGAGATAAATCACTGGTTAGGGAGACCTAACCTAATTATAACTAAGATATTGCGGCTGATATAAATAATAACATTTTTTACTGCAAAACCCGAATTCATCTGGTACCTTAATTTACCTACTAGAAAATTGTAGAGCAGATTTCCCAAACTGAAGTGTACATTCGTAAGCAAGCTTTTACAAATCTTATGTACTTATTACCACCACTAGGTGGCAATTCAGGTCTATATTTCTGAATATTGCTCCTATAGACTCACCCATGTTTTATGCTGCGGGCAGAATCAACTGGTGGCAGAGACCCTGATTGAAATGCCAGGTCACTTACTTATTTGGCCCAGTGTTTTTTTTCTTTAAATCCCTAGTGAGAAGCTCCAGTGGAAGCCAAGTGCAGGATTCACATTAAAGGGGTGCTCTAGGAATTAAGAAAATGAAAATACTTAAATATTACTTTATTAAAAATATATTCTCAAATACCTTTCATTAGTTATAATGGCTTGTTTTGCCTGGGGAGCAATCATCAGAGGAGACAAAATGTCTGCCTTTCCATTAGTTCACACAAGTTACTTTACAACACTGAGGTAAAGAGCTGACTCATCCTCTCCTACTTGTCAGGGATTTTGATCCTGAGTACAGATGATAAGAACTTTAGCTGAATCTCTGGGGAATTTAGTTCATGAGGAGACATGAAGTACAGAGAGGATGGACAGGACAGACTGTGGCAATGTGTTGCTGTGGTAATGGACACTGCATACAAGTGCTGCTGCTCATTATCTACACCTCACCCTCCTCTCATGTCTCCTCATCATCTCCATTCCCAGAGAGATTCACCTGTATTCAGGATCATGATTTTTGACAAGCAGAGTAAAGAGGAGAAAGAGGCAGCACTTTGGCTCATTGTGGTGAAGTAACTTGTCCTTGTGATTAGGACGGGTTTTGTGTGTACTGATAGCACGGCAGCCATTTTATTTCTACTAATGATTGCTCCCGAGACAAAACAAGCCATTCTAAGTAATAAAAGGTATTTGTGAATATAGTTATTATAAAATATTTAATTATTTTCATTTTTTAATTCCTAGAGAACCCCTTTAATGATGAGCTGTGTCAACCCCTCCTCTTCCTTGAATGATTGGCAGTTTTTTTCCCCTGTACTCTGTACAGTCAGCTAAGTGGGCTGGGTAGATCCAGGAGCTCATGTATATGAGGACTCCCAAGCCCGTTGCCTACTGTAGCCGCTCAATAGGAATGTTAACGACTTGGCCAAAAAACGAAGTGACACAGATAGGGCAGTGTAATACTGGTAATAGAATCCCTTTATAACCCATTAGAAAACAAAATGGCAAATTCCAATTTTAGACTGGGTCTCCCGGTCAGGATCCTCATCAGTTGGCCAGATTGGAAAGTTTACAAAGAGCATTTTTTAGCTCTAAAAGACCTTTCTTGTATACTCTTCTTGTAATGCTTACAGTGTACCTAAACCTTCAAACACACTTTATTAAAATTTAAGTTCTAAATGTGAGCGGAAATAATTTTTGTAATATACTTCAATTATTATGTTTTTATACTTTTCCTAGCAAGATAAGCACCTGAAGTTCAGGTGCCTTTCACACTTTGCAATTCATACTCCAGTACACCGCTGTCTACTGGAGTACAGATTCCCCTACATCCGCACTGGGTGCTGTACAGGCCTGAGGATCGCCGTACTGCCGGTGCTCTGCTAAAACTTGGCATAGAGGAGTCTGGCCGGCTTACAGTGAAATCAATATCATTTGAGGCTTTAGCAGTGCGGGCACAGGCAGAGTAGTGATGTGCTATGTGAGCTCATGCCCTTCACTCTGTACAGGCTATTAACAGAGCGGAGTGGGTGCAGGGCAGGAGGTCATATAGCACATCACTACTCTTCCTGTGTCTGCACTGCTAAAGCTGTAAATGCTAAGGATTTCACCAGGGAGCCGGTCAGACACATCTATGGCAGGCTTCATAAGAGCCTTGCTGGTACAGGCAAGAAGTAATTCTCTTTCCTGTTCAGCCCTCGGTGCAGCTGTAGCAGCAGTGTACGGAAGCACGGATTGCAAAGTGTGAACTTCAGGTGCCTATTTGACTAGGAAAAGAGAGAAAAATATATTAGAGAATAATTTCCCTCACATTTAGAATAGTTTCAAACAAAGTGTATTTGAAGGTTTAGGTACACTTCAATTTTCCTGAGGGCTCTCACAAGATAAATTAAACTTTACCTGACAGATTTCATCCACAGATAATTGCAAAGGGACCACCTAAGAAGTAGGGATTATAAGTGGTCCATCCCTTTATTTCCTTTAAACTGGAAAGATATACCGTATTTTTCGCCCTATAAGAAGCACCTGTCCATAAGACTCACCTGGGTTTTAGAGGAGGAAAGTAAGAAAAAAGTTTTCATACATCAGATCATTAATCAGATCTCAGCTTAGAGCCCCAATCAAACCCTTAATGTTAATCAGACTTCAGATCAGACCCTGCAATGTGAATATGACCCCCAATTAGACCTCCGATGTGGCCCCCATTGTGAAAAAGACCTCCATTCAGACCTCGGATCAGGGCCCCAATGTGAATACGCCAACGTCTTCACTCTGTGCTCAGGTTACAGCTCTGCGTGCGGAGCCCTGCAAAAGAAAACCAGGAAGCAGCGAGTGCAAAGCCCGCACTGTGGGGGTGGGAAGGGTTTCTTATAGGGCGAAAAATACGGTATAATAGAAGTCCACTGTCATTGGAATAGTTGCCTTTAAGAGCTAGAAGGTAATGGCGCGCTTTATGACTTCCTGTTTGTGCTGCACCATAGGCACTTAAATGGTTCATAGATTTTCATTTAAAAAAAATGCACAGCAGTGACTTGGAATTATCCAGCTTGAATCTCTCCTAGGAGTAATACAGTAGATGCATGTTAGAGGCAAGCATACCTAGAAGTTCCCTAGTATAGAAATGTTAATTCATCTGGAAAGATGACTAGAGATACGTAAATCATTTAAATTCAGGGTTTCCCCCTTTTGATCAACAAAGAATGAACTTTTCTAATATCGGTGTGAAATAAATATTGTCCCTAAAGCTTTTTCTGTGGTCATTACATTTGTATCTTATAACACAAAATCAATGGAGCATTGCTATGTCCCCTAATACGAAGTCTTCAGTTTTCACCTTTTTACATGTTATGCTGCAGTCTTGTGCTAAAATAAAAAACAAGTTATTTCCCCATCATTCTGCACTCAGTACCCCATGATGAGAAAGTGAAAACAGAATATTAGAAATCTTTGCTAATTTATTGAAGGAAAAACTAAAATCTTGCATTGTCATAAGTATTCAGACCCTCTACTCAGTACTTGGTCGAAGCACATTTAGCAGTGATTACAGCCTCCAGTCTTCCTGGGTATGATGCCACAAGGTTTGTGCACATGGATTTGAGGATGTTATGCCATTCTTTTCTCCAGTGCCGCTCAAGCTCTGTCAGGTTGGATGGGGACAGTCTCGGTGGACAGCCATTTTCAAGTCTCTCTAGAGATGTTTTGGTTCAAGTCAGGGCTCTGGCTGGCCACTCAAAGACCTGCACAGAGTTGTCCTTAAAGGAGTTGTCCAGGTTCAGAGCTGAACCCAGACATATCCCCATTTTCACCCCTCCGGCCCCTTTGACATGAGCTGCATTTCATGCTCCAATGCTCTCCCTTGCTCTGTGCTGTATCGGGCAGGGCAAGGGCAGTTTGTTGATTATTTTTTTTACGCTGCTAGGCAGAGGCTTCCGCTCAACGGTGTTGCCAGTAACGTCATCAGCACTGATGAAGGGGCTTTAGTGCTGCCCTAGCCGTTTTACAGGCTAGGGCAGCACTAAAGCCTGCCCATAAGTGCTGGTAATGTCACCGGGCTCACTTCTAGGCGGAAGCATCCGCCTAGCTTTCCCCATGGAGAGCCCAGTACGTCGCCGGATTCTGCGCAGGGCAAAGTAGAGCATCGGAGTTCCGATGCTCATATCATGAGGGCTGTCTTGGTGAAAATGGGGACATGTCCGTGTTCAGCTTTGAACCCGGACAACCCCTTTAAGCCACTCCTGTGTTGTCTTGGCTGTGTGCTTAGGGTCACTGTCATGTTGGTAAGTGAACCTTTGGCCCACTCTGAGGTCCACAGCACTCTGGATCATATTTTGCTCCCTTCAGCTTTCTCTCAACCCTGCCTAGTCTCCCTGTCCCAGATGCTGAAAAACATCCCCACAGCATTGATGCTGCCACCACCACGCTTCACTCTGGGGAACGTATTGGCACCACTGATTAGTGTCTGTCTTCCTCCAAACACGATGCTTTCAATTGAGGCCAATAAGATCAATCTTGGTTTCATCAGACCAGAGAATCTTGTTTCTCACAATCGGAGTCCCTGTAGGTACTCTTTTTGCACACTTTCACGTGTCCTTTACTGAGATGACACTTCTTTCTGGCCTCTCTGCAATAAAGCCCAGATTGGTGGAGTGTTGTGGTGATGGTTCAATTTATGGAATTTTCTCCCATCTGCACACAGGATCTTTGGCGCTTAGCCGGAGTGACTATTGGTTTCTTGGTCACTTCTCTTACCAAGACCCTTTTTTCCTCAGTTTAGTTAGAGGTTGTCCGGTCCCAAAATCTAACTTCTTTGTCTATTCTCCTAACCCCCCTCACCATACTTACATATGCCCCCAATACCTGTTTTTCATGTCTGAGCTTCCCCCCCCCGGAAGACCTCACATTATCCTGGCAGATCTGTTTACTTTCTCCCCTAATTGGTTTTGTTGAATACATAACTTTATTGATACACAAGCCTGGCTGCACTGCACAGTGAGGGTACTTTCACACTTGTGTTTTTCTTTTCCTGCATTGAGTTCCATCCTAGGGGCTCTATACCGGAAAAGAACTGATCAGTTTTATCCTAATGCATTCTGTTGTTTGCCTGAGCCCTATCATGAATACTGAGCGCCCATAACAGTGACATCTACGATGCCCCCATAACAGTGACCTCCACAGCGCCCCCATAACAGTGACCTCCACAGCGCCCCCATAACAGTGACCTCCACAGCGCCCCCATAACGGTGACCTCCACAGCGCCCCCATAACAGTGACCTCCACAGCGCCCCCATAACAGTGACCTCCACAGCGCCCCCATAACAGTGACCTCCACAGCGCCCCCATAACGGTGACCTCCACAGCGCCCCCATAACGGTGACCTCCACAGCGCCCCCATAACGGTGACCTCCACAGCGCCCCCATAACGGTGACCTCCACAGCGCCCCCATAACGGTGACCTCCACAGCCCCCCCATAACGGTGACCTCCACAGCCCCCCCATAACGGTGACCTCCACAGCGCCCCCATAACAGTGACCTCCACAGCGCCCCCATAACAGTGACCTCCACAGCGCCCCCATAACAGTGACCTCCACAGCGCCCCCATAACAGTGACCTCCACAGCGCCCCCATAACAGTGACCTCCACAGCGCCCCCATAACAGTGACCTCCACAGCGCCCCCATAACAGTGACCTCCACAGCGCCCCCATAACAGTGACCTCCACAGCGCCCCCATAACAGTGACCTCCACAGCGCCCCCATAACAGTGACCTCCACAGCGCCCCCATAACAGTGACCTCCACAGCGCCCCCATAACAGTGACCTCCACAGCGCCCCCATAACAGTGACCTCCACAGCGCCCCCATAACAGTGACCTCCACAGCGCCCCCATAACAGTGACCTCCACAGCGCCCCCATAACAGTGACCTCCACAGCGCCCCCATAACAGTGACCTCCACAGCGCCCCCATAACAGTGAAATCCAAGTGCCTCATGTGCTATCCACGATGCCCTTAGTGACATAGTGCCTCTGTGCCATCCAGTGTGCCATCCACATTGCCCCAGTGTGCCATCCACATTGCCCCAGTGTGCCATCCACATTGCCCCAGTGTGCCATCAAAGCCTGTACACTGCAGAGAGCGGCTGGCAATCCTGTTCATGCGCACTAGCATTCAGCATAGTGCGCTTACATGGTGAGTGAAGACGGCCGGCCGTAGCTTTCTTTTGGAGGAGGCGGTGAGGTCATTCGTGACCATTCGTCTCCTGCTCAAGAAGGGAAGAGAAGACTGAGACTTGCCAGAAGACCAGAAAGCCCGAGAGGAGCAGTCACGTGACCAGGAGGCAGATCTTGAAACGGATTGCACTGTGGAAGGTAAGAACCAGACCAACATTCGTCCCTCCACAGGTTAGAATTATGCTCCAAATTTAGGGTTCGCCCGCAGAACCCCTTTAATTTGGTAGGGCAGCCAGCTCTAGGAAAAGTCCTGGTTGTTACATACTACTTCCTTTTAAAAATGAATGACGACCACTGTGCTCTTGGGAACGTTGGGTGCAGCAGACATTTTTTGTAACCTTCTGTCCCTGAGCTCTATGGGCAGTTCTTTCCTTCCCATGGCTTGGTTTTTGCTCTGATATTTACCATAAGTGGACCCCAATCAAGGTGTAGAAACATCTCAATGATGATCATAAGAAATGGGATGCCCCCAGAGTTAAATTGAATTGTCATAGCAAAGGGTCAGAATGCTTATGTCCATGCAAAATTTGATTCTGTTTTCTGTTTGTCTCTATGGGGTACTGAGTGCAGATTGATGAGGAAAAGTCAAAGGTTCTGAATACAGTGTGTCTGTTTTTTAAAGGGTTAATATCGTATGTATTTTGTTTACAGGTATTTATAAAATGATTTTATTTTGAAATGTTTTTTTATCACTTAAGGCATTTCTTCATTCTGCCTGCAGGTGGCGGTATTACTCCTTGATTTTTCTCTGGTTTCTTCTCTCATTCTCCTGTCTTTTTTTCCTTCCCTCCCCGCTTTCTGAGCTGCGGATGACTAGTGTGGCAATCAGAGCCTCATTACTTCTTAAGTAATACTTTAGGTAGATGAGGATTGCTGAATAGCTAATGGTCCAGTGTTAATTTTATTAATCTTATTAGTCCTTCCTCTGAGCCGTAACATAAGGAAGCAGCCATGGATGACTGTCCATTATATCACATGCTTGTTTCTTTCTCCCATCATGCTTGTGTCTCCTCACTGCTATCCTCATAGTGCTAGAAGATTATCCCTGCAGCTTTGTAACAAAAGGTTCTGCTCAATATCTCATCAAATCCTCCCGACTGTGTAAGAGAGCAATGTGTACCTGTATAATGCCACTTCTCGCTCCGTCTTATGCTAATGCAGGCGAGATAGACAGATAGGTGCATCGAAAGAACTGCCGTAGAGTTCTACAATACTGATTTCTGTAGCTAGCAGTTGTACAGAATATACATGTTGCATTACTTTTATGCCCACGGAGTCTTTATGAATAGGGTATAAGTCATGTTTTAAGTATAGGCAGCCATTTATTTAATGTGTAAAGGCTTTGTCCCTCCAGCTTTCCAGAGAATGGAGCATAAAATGTTCAGGGGATACAGTAAAGATGCTGTGACATACTCTTCGTTCATTTACTCGTCCTTCAGGTTAACATTTAGATTGATTTGTGTTGCATTAAAAAAGAGAAGGGAATTGGTGACCTTCTGGATGACCAGAAATGATCCCCATAAGGGCCCGTATGGGCCCTTACAGTTGTCAACTTCACTTTTGAGAAGTCTGGAGCACAAAGGTTCATTTTACTTTTAGGAATCTTAAAGCCCCTGGAGCCCTGAAACATTTTATTTTACTCCGGAAGGTCTGCGGGCACAGCCACATGTAGCGAGTCTGATCTCCTGGAATTCAGCGAAATCTGTACGCATGCCAAAGGGTGATATCTGTGGTAGATACGGACAGCGTAAATTGAAATGCTGCTGATTTGAGATCTACACCTCAAGTTGTGTGGATTATGGTGCAGATACTTTGCTGTTACTGGAAATGCGGCGTATTGTCTACATGCAGTTCCACTGCAGCAAATCCGCATAGCTTACGGTACGTGTGGCCGTACGGCTATTTCTAACCAGCTCCATATATGTATTCATGCTTGGTTCCATGTGCTTTCCCTCTTTAAAGCGGTTCAAATACCTTTCATTATTTATAATGGCTCGTTTTGTCTGGGGAGCAATCATCAGGAAAAATAAAATGGCCGCTGTCTTATTAGTTCATTGTGGTGAAGTAACTTCTCCTGCTGTGTGATTTAGGTTTTAAAACATTTTATTGTTGAAACAGCAACAATGACATAGGAAGGCAGAAGTTAGAAAGGTACATACACATTTCTTGTGTGTAGTTTACATTGCAGTTATATTGCTATACATCAAGAGTTAACACAAGTCTACACTGTCCTCAGATCATTGGGATTTTAAACATAAGTCTTTTTTCTTTATTTAAAGGCTCTGATATTATATATATTTATGAAGAATAAATGCATATAACACAACTGGGTGAGATAGTGGTATTCTTTACTTATTTGAGTGAAGTGTCATTGAGGAGTAGGTAGTCATCTAATCTTTTTAGTTTTGGAGGGGTTTTCTATATAATCTCCAGGCACTCCACGTACGTTCAAACAATTGCACTGCACCATCAATAATGATTACCCCTTAATACAGGAGGCGGGTACGGGCAGATCAGCGGCAGTTAACCCCTTAGGTGCCGCACCTGAGGGGTTAGCTGCCGCTGATCGCAGCTCCCTGTCAGGGGCAGGGTGCCGGCAATGCGATTCTGCTGCCGGCACCCCCCTCCTGTATTATGTGTTAAATACTTGTTTATATGAGTCCAGACTAAGTATTAGGCTACAAAGAGCGGCGCCCAGAGATGTCCCAGCACTTACCATTATTCCTGGGCCCCGCTCCGTTCGCCCGCAGTGCCCCCATTACTGTCTCCTCTCCTGCTCCATATGCCAATTACTATCGGAGCAATGGGGAGGAGACATCAGCTTCTCTAGTGGGCGTTCCTTCTCCCTGGCCAATCGCAGCGCATTGGCATATGGAGCAGGAGAGGAGACAGTAATGGGGGCCTTGCGGGCGAAGGGAGCGGCGCCCAGGAATAATGGTAAGTGCTGGAACATCTCTGGGCGCTGCTCTGTGTAGGAAAAGTCCTATCATTGGTGGTGCAGTGCGCCCGCCCCTCCTTCGCCCCTCTCTCCTCATTGGTGGCAGCGGCACAGGGGGAGGGAGAGACTGCTTCCTTCTCCCCTGTGCTGCTGAGGGAACATGAGCGCGCTGACAGCAGCCATTGATAGAGAATCTTACGGTCTCCCAAGACATCTAGAAGTGGCTTTAGTGCTCTTCTTTTCTTTAAGGTTAGTGGAGACAAATCTTGATATATAGAAATGGCTGAGCCTGCATATGTTACAGGCACTGTGGATCTGGCAGCTTTCAGGATTTTTTCTTTGGTTTGAAAGATCGTTAACTTACAGATTAGGTCTCTTGATTGCTCTGTAGGGCTCGGAGGGGGCCTCAGTGCCTGGTGCGCTCTCTCCAGTGTGATGCCAGCGGCATTCTCTGTGCCTAATAGGTTTGTGAAAAAGTCTGTCAGCAAAAGCATAATGGCGTCTGCTTGTATGGTTTCCGGAAAATCTTTTAGCCTCAAGTTTTCATCTCCCGCGTTTGTCCTGGTCCTCCAATTGATTATAAAGGTAGTTTAGATGGGCCTATGTGTGGTCCATATTGTGGGATATTGCCGTTTTAAAGTCCACCATGGTGGCTTGGGAGGCCTCAATTGTCTCCACTCGATCCCCAAGCTGTTTTAGATCATGCTTGAAGTCCTTGAGCTCCTGGACTAGCGGTTTGATGGCTTCAGCAAGTAACTGGCGCATGAATGCTCTGGATAGTGGTAGGTGTTCTTGGGAGGCAGAGACCACCGTTTCACTATCTTCTCCTTCCTCAGAGTCCATGGCCTCGTGCTACTCGGTGTTCTCAGAACTCTGCGCCATCTTGTCCTGCTGTCTCTGGTGCAGCGCACTTGTCTTTTTCATGAACCGGCCCAAATCTCCTTGACCAGCAGTTGTTTTCAGAGGTCCAGGCGTGTCCTTGGTCTTGCCTCTATTGAATTTGCCCATATTGACTGATAAAATAAGGCTAAAAAATGCCCGCTCTCTGACGATCCACAGCAGAGCTTACTCAGCTGCGTGCATGCGGCTCTGCTGCCAGGCTCCGCCCCCCTTCTGTGTTATTAGGACAGGTTTTGTGTGTACTGATAGGAGAAATAAAATGGCCGCCGTCCTAATTGTTCCCTAGACAAAACAAGCCATTCTAAGTAATGAAAGGTATTTGTGAATATATTTATTATAAAATAATATTTAAAGGGAGTCTGTCACCACATTTGGACATTATAGACGGCTTACATAGCGTTCTGGCATGACTTTAGATGAATCAAATGGTACCTTTTTGTTGCGTTCTTCTGCGGTTCACCTGCGTCAAAAACTGGCTTTTATTCATATGTAAATGGGGGCTCGCAAGAGCCCAGGGGCGGCGTTAACTTCTTTGGAGCCCAGGCTGCTCATCCTCTTTTGTTAATATCCCCGCCCCAGCCTCTGCCTACCCTTCTCTTCCCTTGCGTCTTCCTTCTCCCCAGGTGAACCGCAGAAGAACGCAACAAAGGTACCATTTGACTCATCTAAAGTCATGCCAGAATGCTATGTAAGCTGCCTATAATGTCCAAATGTGGTGACAGACTCCCTTTTAATTGTTTTAATTTTTTTAATTCCTGGGGAGGACTTCTTCACAAAGCCTAGTGTTACAGTCCCTTTTTGTAAAAAAAAGGGTTACCCTAAATTAGCTGATCAGATGATTCCTCTGCTAGACTCCCAGTGATGAGATGTAATATTGCAGCAAGTATTTAATTTCTCTGTCCCTACCACAGGGGAAAAAGAAGAATCTATATGGTGTCCGTTGGCTTTCCTGTGTAATACATGAATAGGCTGGATCTATCCGGGACAAATGTTCTTTTTGTAACCACTTTCCAATTCAGCCAATTTTGGATGTCTAGAATGAGGGACCCCCGTCTTGGAGCTCAAGATGCCCTTAAAGGGAATGTGTAATCAGAAATTGACATATTGTTTAAATCACGTTTTTGTTGACCTGTTTTTAAAAAAAATTGATATTTTTAATTTTCCATGTCAATATCTATATTTAAACAAAAAACATTAAATCCTGCAGTTTTTTCGCACGAGACACTTAGCCTAATAATTGGCACCACTTCTTGGTCTGTACAGATCACTTTACTGCAGTTATATATTATTCTAATCCTGCCTGTAATAAGGAGATATCACCTCTGTGTATAGATAAGACAGTATCCACTATTCACAATAGTTGATTGTCAAATTTTATCTATTCTCTCCCTGTAAAATATCCTCGGCTCAGGTCACAGACCATGCCTAGAAAATTCTCCCATAGAAGTCAATGAGGTCCCCTCCAGATCACTGTATCTATGTGGCTGCCATAAAGCAAATTATATTAAAAGTTTTTATGCTTTGTAAATGCGGTTAAGAACAGCTCAGGGAAGATGGCAGCCCCTATAATCATGTTCAGAAATAAATAAATCTACAATCAGAAAATAAAAGATTAGTAATAAAGGATTTGTGTTACTGTCTGGTTTTAACTAGCAGATAACAACATTTTTGGTGACTCATTTCCTTGAACATTAACATGATTATATCCTTTTTTTTTTTTCTAATCTGATTTTATTTTCTGATTATTTTTTTTTTCTGAATATGATTATCTTGCTTAGCTGTTCACAGCATTTACATTGTACAAGGAAAGAATAGATAACCTTTGACAATCGCATTGTGAATGGTGGATCCTGTCTTATCTCTACACAGCTATGATATCATTACAGTCAGGATTAGAATAACAGATAAGCAGGTAACTGCAGTAAAGTGATCTATCTGGACAGAACAAGAAGTGCCGCCTGTTATTAGACATAGTGGACAGTGCAAAAACTGCAGGAATTGATGCGTTTTGTTTAAATATAGATATTTAAATGGGAAATTAGAAATAGCATCACCAAAATATGTTAAACCTAAAAATGTGATTTAAACAATAGGTGATTTTAAGATGACACATTCCCTTTCATTTATGCTGTAGTTCTGTTGTCCATAAGGCTTCTGTAGGGACCTATTCATGGTTTTGTCCATAGGGTCTACCTATGCTTCCATCTAATTCCACTAGCACATGGGCTCTTCATCTGTGATATATCTTCCTCGGTAATTCTGAGATGAAATCTTGGACTCTGTGGTTATTCTAGGCAGTTGGAGGGTTCTGTGCACATTGTCCCTGTATCTATGCATCCCATGAACTTTGGAAGATGTATTATGAAGTATGAGTGCATGCTAACCTCAGTGCATTAAGAAGTCCACCTAATGCTCCTTAATTTTTACTAAATCTGTTCTTGGCTTCTGTGCTGCTGCATGTTTACCAGTAGACATTTGTTCCTTTGAAGGGGTTGTGCAGCTACTAGACAGAGCACGGTGCAGTGTGTGGTATACAAAGAGGAGCACTTGTCCAAGTGCTAAAGTTATGGGGGGCACAGATCTTACCACCCTTATTTTGATTCGTGTCACTGCAGTCATGAGGGGCCACTAAGATCCTTTTCCAGCTCTTAAGTCCTAATGAATGCAGAAATATGTCAGTAGCTGTAGAGAAGCAATGTATTAAAGGGTTATTAAAACTGACTTTTTATCTAATAAATATTCTCTTCAAACCTGGCGATCACCACTGCTCAAACTTTCACAAAACTTCAAAGTGGTCCAGTCAGTGAACTTTCTTGAGAAGCCTTGTACCACGCTGAGATGCCTCTGGTCACATCTTTCAAAGACTGTCACAGCTGTCTGTTTTCTTCCATGCTACAAAGTTTTCATCTGTGTTGAACTAAGATTGCTCCGATGATGATATTTTCGCAGGTCTCTGTACACACGAGACGGTGTTGATCTGCAGAGTTTACACATTTGTATTTTTCTTCTCTCCCTCTTCAGACCGCAGTACTACAAGCTGATTGATGAAGTAGTGTCTCAGATAATCCTACACAAAAATGGAGCTGATCCCGACTTCAAATGCAAACGTTTAAGCATTAATATTGAAGGCCTATTAGGTATGTTGTAGAGGTACATTTGATATAAGGCATCTTTTTGTGTGTCAATATATAGTTACTTTACTAAGACACAAAGAAATGTGACATCTGAAATAATCCTGCACAGACCTACAATATAATGATGACTATAATGGAATATAGTAAAAATATAATGGAATAGAAGTGCAGTTTCACAAGACCAGAATCAGTAGGCTTACCCAAGGAAACCAATTCTGACATTTCTGATTGTAAACTGCAGTAGCTATTTTAAGTTTGAGTTTTCTATGACAATCTGAAAGTCCAGGATATTTGACAATTTGGCATCTGTTAGGTTCCACAAGATGGAAATCAAAATAAGTAAATATTATTCTATTTTATGTCTGCAGCTCTTATACAGACCTATGGGGGTCATTTATTAAGATCGTCGTTTTAGACACTGGTCTTAAAGCCCCTGCACTGGCGGTGGATCACCGAAGTTATCGAGAGGCGCCTTCTAAATGTAAGACAGCTTCCGAGCTGTATTACATTTTAGACCATTTTCTGTGGCTAAAACAGGCGCCCCTTTCCGCGCGTACACCCACTTTTTTAGACCTGGGGGGAAAAGTAGTGCCCCGCGATCTCCGCCTGAAATCCGCCTAATATAAGCGTGTTTCAGGTTGATAAATGACCCCCTATGTGTCTCCAGCGAATCCTTTGTGGTCTGATTCTGCAGTCATAAGCCCTTCACTGTAGGGACAGATGGGAGTGATAGTTTGGAATTAGACTACACAGGGTTTGCTTATTTGTAATGCATTGTGGCAACAATAAATTGGTTGTGAATGTGTATATAGCCTTTAAATGGGTTTTCCAAAAATAGAATGTTGATGACCTATACTCAGGTCACCAATATCAGATCTGTGAGGGTCCTTCTCAAGGCGCCTTTTCCTAGCCCAGTGACCTTACATTCATCAGTCACATAGTCTGTTTGCAGCTCAGTTTCATGTAAATAGGCCTGGGCTGAAGTACAAAAAGAAACAAGGGCACTCACCTTCATAAAAGCCCAATGGATAGTGTGGAGGCACATGCGCTGGGAAAGAAATTCATCCAGTTGTGCATCCCCAGGCACAACACCGGACAAGGCCTGTCTACCAGCGATGCGGTTAGCTCCGCTCCCAGCATCCTTTATGATCTTGTGTATATAAGTAGAGGGGAAGAAAATGGAGATGCCCATTAGTGCTGCTAACAGATAGCAATGAGACAACATTGTTGATCACACCACACACAGTGAATGTCTCAGGGGCTTCCAGGGGTGTTTCCTCTAGGCCGGAGAAATGAAGTGAACTGCTGCTCCTTCCTTGGTGATCCTCACAGTATAGTGGATAGGATAGAAAAAAAAAAAAAAGTAAAGGTTATGAACGGGGACCCCTTCAAAATGCATTACACAGTGTTTTATCTTTTTATATCTATCTATTTTACAGCTTTTTTTTTTTTTTAAATAATCGCTCCTCTGCTTTTGCCCTGTTTTTTTTCTGCTCTGTCCACTTTATTCTGAGGATCACCAACAGGTAGGAAGCAGCAGTTCACTCCATTGGCCTGGGGTAAGCACCTCTGGACGACTTGAGACGACTCATTTGTGGTGTTATTTACAGCTCCTTTTTCTTCCCCCTCTTTCTTATCTGCATGAGCTGCAGTACCAAGCACAGATGATATACAGTGTATGGTACCATGCTTTGTATGCTGTGAAGAGGTTGCAGCACTCACTAGAGCACGGCAGCCTTGTCAAAAAGCTGATCGGTGGGGTGTCCAACCTCTATCACTTATTGATGACCTTTCCTGAGAATAGGTCATCAGTGCTGAACTCCTAGAAAACCCCTAACACATCTTTGGTACTAAGTTGAATATTTTCTTTGCCAGAATACTTTGGTAAATGATATAAAAAATAAAAATTTAAAAAAAGCTAGTGCTATGGAAAACTAATAACAAATGGGTAAAAACTCTCAAACCAGTGGTCAGTTTTCAAAAATTCATCGAGTGTTGTGTAGACATTTTTAGAAGCCTTGTAGTAAAGATGAGTCTAAAATAACCGTAATTATTATTCCTGGCTAGAAATTAAAGAAGCACTTTTTATTTTTTTATTTTTTTTTACAAATAATGCTTACTCACCACCAATATTCTAGCAGTTATTTGTTTCGCACCAGGGCAGCTACATCCTTACATTCTCAAAGTGTACCTAAACTTTTAAGTAAACTTTATTGACTCCTATTCTAAATGTCCTAAAATTATTTTTGTAATACTCTTTAATAATTTTTTTTTACTTTTCCATGCGAAATAGGCATCTGAAGTTCAGACACCTATCATGCTTTAGAATCCATATTCCCATACTCTGCTGTTTTAAAGGGGTTCTCCAGGAATTAAGAAAACGAAAATACGTAAATATTACTGTATTATAAATATATTCCCAAATACCTTTTCATTAGTTTTAATGGCTCGTTTTGTCTGGGGAGCAATCATTAGGAGAAATAAAATGACCACCATTCTATTAGTACACGCGAACCTGTCCTAATCACACAGTAGGACAAGTTACTTCACAACACTGAGCTAAAGAGCTGCCTCATCCTCTTCTCTGCTCTGCTTGTCAGGGATTATGATCCTGAATACTGTTTAATATGATCTTCAGCTGAATCTCTGTAGGAACCGAGTTCATGAGGAGACATGAAGTAGAGAGGGGAGGTGAGGATGTGGCCTGTGTGTGATTAGGTCAGGTTTTGTGTGTAATAATAGGATGGCAGCCATTTTGTTTCCCCTGATCATTGCTCCCCAGACAAAATGAGCCATTATAAATAATGAAAGATATTTGTAAATATATTTATAATAAAGTAATATTTAGGTATTTTCATTTTCTTAAAGGGTTTCTGTCAGCAGGAAAATGGTTGTTGTGATGTACTAATGTCAGCTGAACACTAACTATATTAGTGCCACCTCACTGCGTGCTGCCGTTATTGAGAAGAAATAACTTTTATAATATGCAAATGAGCCTCTAGGTGCAGGGGGAGGGGCGCGCGTTGATCCTGTGCCTAGAGGCTCCGTTCTCCCACCTCTGGCCGCGCCCTGCTACACTTGATGGACAGGGCCAGGCAGTGTTGGTCTCCGCTTGCCGGCCCCGTCTCCTGTGGAAATCTTGCGCCTGCGCCAACCCGTTCAGTATTCGGTGCAGACGCAGTAAGTGAAGGACGCTCGCCGGCTGCACTCACTGCGCCAAATACTGAACGGGACGGCGCGGGGCGTTGCTTCTGCTTCTAGAGGCTCCGTTCCCCCACCTTTGGCCACGGCCTGCCACACTTGATTGAAAGGGCCAGGCACTGTTGGTCTCCCCTTGCCGGCCCTGTCTCCTGTGGAAGTCTCGCGCCTGCGCCGTCCCGTTCTTTATTTGGCGCAGTGAGTGCAGCCGGCGAGCGTCCTTCACTTACTGCGTCTGCGCCGAATACTAAACGGGTCGGCGCAGGCAACGCTGATGTGAATTCGGCCTTACTTTTAACTTTTAAATGACCGCTGAAATGAACTCGCCTGTCTCTCCTTTATGGTGCTGTTAGTATGGGCAGCATAAAGTGGATGACAGGTTCCCTTTAAGCGATCGGTCTCAGCACTCGGACCCTCACTAATCAAAACCTTTGATCTGTTACTATTACAAATTGAATACACCCACTGATCAGCTGAATGATTGTTCATTGAACCACTCACTCCCGCTCATTGCCCCATATAAATGCACATCTACCTGTACGAACAGGGATGTATGGAGCCGTAATGTACAGTGTTTATCTGCTCTCAAACGAGTGCCATAACAATCACTTGTTCACAACCTCCAATCAGTTTGCAGGGAAAATGAGAGCAATAACGAGCACCGCTCGACACACAATATGGGCAGTGGATCTGCCTGTGTTAAAGGACCCTTGCACATCACCGCTGTACTAATGTGACTTTTTTTTTTTCAGATCACTTGATTGATAAGAAAAAAGTTGAAGAAAGCGAGTCCAGATCTCGGGATTTGGTAAAAAAGGTAACATGAAGCGATTAATCAAATTCTATTGGTTAGCCAGGCCCCCAGGGGTCATATATTTATCACCTATTCTGTGCAAGCTAATTGCTCGGTCATCAAATCGGACCATTCCGAAGATTACTTCAATACATCATGACCTAGAAAGATGGATATTACAAAGGGAAAACATGTTGGCAGGTTCTTTTGGAAGGAGATGTCCACATTAGTCCACCCTTTTTTGTTTGTAGGTTCTATTAACAATAAGTTGGTCACACAGTGTCCCACTACTTAGATTCCCCAGTGATCAGCTGTAATCTGTGGGGACGTACGGCAGCAAGGGCGCATTTTCCCCATAGAGCCATCATAGGTAAAAGGTAGCATTACATAGTTCCTGTGAACCGTCCTTGTAATGTGTGGATGTGCAAGGTTCTCCAAAGAGAACCTTGAATGGTGGCACGGTACCATCATCGGAATTCTCTTGTGTGATCATCAGACAGACTTTCATCCTCTGGAAGAAACTCTGTAGGCCTCCAGTCAATGACCACAATCATATCTTGAAAACCATGAACAACTGATGCTTATAGTATGATATGAAGTTGAACAACTTTGTGTTAAATAATCATTAATTTGCTGAAACTTAAATAATATTTTAAAGGGACTGTCTAGGCATATTCTCCTGCATTATCGAACATCGAGTGTGGAGAGACACATTTTAACTCTGAGCAGGACATTTGCCAAGGCAAACAGCAAGTATTGTGTATGGATCCTGTTGTTAAAGGTGGTTGTCCAGCTTTTACACCTCAGCAAGGGCCATCACTAACTAATAGACAAAGAAAGCCGAACAGCTGATCGGCGGAAATACCTGGTGTCTGACCCCCAGCGATCATCTAGTGATGTCCTGTACTGAGGAAAGGCAATCACTTATAAAGGTTGGGCATGATACTCATTGATCACCAGTCCAATGCTTTGGTGCAACATGTTACATCTGGGAGATCAGAAGGAGAGTATGTCTGGACAGCCCCTTTAAATCCGCTCCATACTTCACTGATGCCATGGATGTTTGGCTCCCTCTACTGGTGTTGATGTTAAATGCTTTGAACATAACACTGCTATAAGCCTGTGCAGGATGTTTTCACCCATCACCTTTTTATTTCCCTTTAATATTTATTTCCTAAGAAACCCATTTGTTTATTTAGTCCTCCGCACTTGGCAAGAATCACTAGCACCGGTGTTTATTAGTCTGCAGCTCAGCATTTTTGACCCTTATCAGCAGAGCGGAGCCCGCGTGTTTACTTTTTCAATTTAAAAAAATAATTTAGCTGTCAGCGTGAGAAGAGATAGTGCTGTGGCCGAGCTGTCGGGTGGCCTCACCCTGGAAATTTCATTCCCAAGCACGATGGGGCTGATAGAGTGACCTCCAGGCCCCAGGCTGATAGGGGATAATTGAAGTTGTGACTGGGATGTAATTAGAGGGGCCAGCTTTATGTCAGAAAACCTCTCTGCCGGTTTCCTATACTCAGACTGCCCAACAAATTATTCCTTTCCTTTCTGTTTTGCGAGCAGCTTAGTGGACGCCGCAAATTGGTTTTCGAGCAGTTGTGGTGTCCTGCATTAAGTCCAGTGTAGAAAGCACACATTACAACTATGATGTGACTGAAATTTGAAGCAGTAAAACAAGGGCTCAGCATTCTGGACTTAATTTTTCTGTTCATGAATGTTCTCATATAATGGAGTTTCCAGCTATGATTTATATTGTCACGGTTTCATAGACTGCCAATAGAAATGAGATCCCAGCAGTAAGCTTATGTCTATGGGGCCTGACCGAGCCCTGTTTCAGTACTGTTTTATAAAATCCACATTTGCTGGATTTTATCTGCCTGATCTTTTAGTTTCCTGTAGATATAAGCAGCACATTTACCCAGGCCCAACTTCAGAGCATGCGGTGTATTTTTATGGTTTGCTATTTCTGTAGTAGTAGTTCTCAAAACATCCTAGAGCTGCTTCTCTACAAGTGTTCTCCCACCATAAGCATCAGTGACGTATTGATTAGTCATACTGACGTCTGACCAGCGGGACCCCTGTCCCACACGGTGCCATGTAGAGAATACTTTTTTATTTTATTTTTTCTTCAAAGTTGGGGGTAATGATGCGGATCTTCAAATACATTTGTTTCATATCCTTTCAATGTGCAGTCGACAATTATGGTGGGGAAAAATACCTAAGGGAATGTTCCCATGGGACAGAGAGGCTGCAGATTTTCTGCCGTGGAGTTGTGGGTGGGAGATCTGCAGGGTTTACAGTAGCAGCAAAGTGGATGGGATTTTACCTATCTCTTCCTCGCATCACGGGAAGAATCTGCATTGGAGAAGTGACCCGTGATTTGAAATCTGCAACATGCCAATTTATGCTGCAGATTTTACTTTTTGCAATGCATAGGGGGAAATCTGTGAAAAATTGAACAGGTCTGCATGTAACCCCTGTGGCTATTGCCGCATACTATGCCAATGCGTAATAACGCTTACTGAGAATGTACCCTTAAACATGAGCTGTTCTCTACAGAACCACTATCTCATTCTGCTGGATGACACATGAACATGTTATAGTTTTAGGGAGAGAGTTATCAAACTGGTGTAAAGTAGAACTGGCTTAGTTGCCCATAGCAGCCAATCTGATTCCACCTTTCATTATTACAGCTCCTTTGGAAAATGAAAGGTGGAATCTGATTGGTTGCTATGGGCAACTAAGCCAGTTCTACTTTACACCAATTTGATAGCTCTCCCCTGTAATGTGTTGCCTACATGAGCAAAAGAGGGCTTTGTGCTCACTTGCATAGACCTTGGTATAGACATTTTCCTTTACCCTTTAACTGTAGAATTTCTGAGATGTCATTTATGGAAATGGCTTCTAAACACTTATGAACACCAAATGCAGGAAATACAGTAAAGATATTATAGAAGACCTCACTGATCCTGTGAATTAGATGGTGCCCATGCTGACAATCGGTGGATAGTCACTAGGGATCGACCGATATAGATTTTTTTAGGGCCGATACCGATGATTTGTGAACTTTCAGGCCGATAGCTGATAATTTATACCGATATTCTGGGAATTTTCTTTTTTGAAAAAAATAAAATAAAAATTCCTACACAAATCTGCTGAAAATTAATGTTTATTGTTACCGTGTATTTTTTTTTTTTTTTTTGTAAATCTTTCTTTTTCATTTATACTTAATATTTTTTTTTTTTTTTTTTACTAACTTTTAGCCCAGGGATCAGCAACCTTCGGCACTCCAGCTGTTGTGAAACTACAATTCCCAGCATACTCCATTCATTTCTTTGAGAGTTCTGAGAAGGGCAGAGCAAGTATGCATGCTGCGAGTTGTAGTTTCATAACAGCTGGAGTGCCGAAGGTTGCCTACCCCTGTTTTAGCCACATTTAGGGACTAGAACCCTTGTCCTATTCACCCTGATAGATCTCTATCAGGGTGAATAGGAGCTCACACTGTCCCTGCTGCCCTGTGCTTTGTGCACACAGCAGCATGGAGCTTACCATGGCAGCCAGGGCTTCAATAGCGTCCTGGCTGCCATGGTAACCGATCGGAGCCCCAGGCTTACACTACAGGGGAGAGGGGATCCTGTGACCACTGCCACCAATGATTAATACTGGGGGGGGGGGGGGGGCGGGCGCACCGCGCCACCAACGTTTTTAATACTGGGATGGGGGGTGGGGGGCGCACTGTGCCACCAATGATTAATACTGGGGGGCTTGGGGGGGCGCACTGCGCCACCATTGAAGAGAAATCTCTCATTCATTCATATACAGGAGGCGGGAGCTGGCTGCAGAATCACATAGCGGCTCCCGACCTCTATTAGCGGTAGCTGCAATCCGTGGCACCTAAGGGGTTAACTACCGCAGATCGCAGCTACCGCTCATAGAGGTCGGGAGCCGGCTATATGATTCTGCAGCCAGCTCCCGCCTCCTGTATATGAATTAATGAAAGACTTATCTTCATTGGTGGAACGGTGGCCACAGCCCCTCCCCTTCTTTTGTCCTCTCTCCTCTCTTTGGCGGCAGCGGCAGCAGCATCACAGGGGGAGGGAGACACTGCTTCCTTCTCCCCTGTGCTGCGGAGGGAACACAGAGAGCGCTGAGAGCAGCGCGATCTGTGTTCCCAATACGTTATCGGTATATCGGCAAAATAGATACCGATAACTGTCAAAATCCTGAATATCGGCCGATAATATCGGTAAAACCGATAATCGGTTGATTCCTAATAGTCACCAAGCAGCTCACACATAGGACATCAAAGTCATACAGGATTCCCACATCAGACTGAAGTCCGTGTTGTGCGAGGATGAGGATAAAGAGGATGACTAGAATTTATCAAGCCTTGCACTCAAGAGTTCTGGTTTCAAAAAGTCACAAATAGACGTTTTGCAACTTTTTGGGGTCACGTGTGCAAAAATGTTACAACTTTTGAACGCTGCGCCTACCAGTGCTACCTACAGCTTTGGAATGAAAATTTGGTCGGAATTTCAGAGTAGGTCACTTTTCTGTCACATTTATGAAGTGTGAATTTTTCAACTACAATGAATTTAGCAACTACATGCTGAGCATCCCCCAGGTGTACTTTTAGTGAAATAGTCAAATGTATTATTGCCGAGAGCCAATTTAATAAATTTCAGAGGGGCATAGCAATTCCAGTCTAAAAACTAACCTCAGATACACCTACAATGATACATTTTCTCCCTCGCCAATGTCTTCATGTCTGAGTGTGCCAGTGATGATCATCATTTGACAGCATAAAATTAAAGTGAGTTACAAAAACATCACTCTGTGTGTAGATATAAAGAATATAGAGAATGTTTTGTTTTTTTTTTGTTTTTATACAGTAGATTACAAAAAGGCCAACACATTTTGTTTTGGTGAAGAGTGCTGCTTTAAAGCAGGCATGAGTGCATATTTACCATAGAGAGATGGCGAAATTTGGAAATTTGTGTTGAGCAAATGACATTTTTTTGTGTTGAATGTCACTTTCTAATATTTACTTCTGTTTGAATTTGTGAACAGCTGGATGTGGAAATCACTGCAAGACATGAGCTCCAGGCAGAAATAAAAGCCAAAGAAGGCGACTTTGAGCAGAAGTTATCTGATCTTCAAGGAGAGAAACAGACCCTGGATTCTGAGAAGCAGCAGGTTACCACGGAGAAGCAAAAACTGGAGACCGAAGTCTCTCAGCTTTCTGAGTCTGTAAGTTTTTTTTTTTTTTAACCACCCAAAGCATTTTAAAAGATATGGCCACCTTTGGGCCATTTTCTTGCATTTTAATCATTTTAGACTAAAAATCATAGTTTTAATACATAAGAATAGGGCCTAAGTGAGTGTTTGAGGTCAGGCGATCGCAGATAAGACTTCACATGAGCTCACATCTGACGGAAGTCAGGATCCACAGTGCTATCGTAAAGGAAAAAAAATAGGAAAAAACCTGGAAACCAGAGCAAGCACAAAAAAGTGTGTGAACCGACCCTTATAATGTTTTATGACCCTTCAGTTTGAAAGCATGTGTCTTTCTATGTAAACACCAGTTATTTCAATGGGGTGAGACACTGCTCTTCAATAGAGAACTGAACTGAAAGTAGCTTGTACAGGCAGTTGTATGCTCTGCAAAATGTCTTGTGTATTTTTACACATGGTCCAGAACGGTGTATCAACGCAGCCTTGTGGTCTGTCCAGTCCTTGCCTCCTGTTCCACTAATCCTGGCACGTGTGGCAGGGACTGAACAAAGCCCACTTGGCCTGTGCTGATACATGGCTCCTGATCACAGTGGAGGCCTGGCACTGACTGAACCTGGGCTTCTTCTGTAAGATGCTGCTCTGATCAGAGAGAACTCCCATCCCGGTTGTGTAACAATCTAGATGCCATGGTTAATAGTGCCTGTGACATCTAGGCAGTTAGAGAGAGGGAGGGAGCTCCCTCTGTCACCATGCCACTCCTCCTTCCTGACGCAGTCATGAGGTGCCAGTGCATTGCCTTGGCAGCTGGGAGCATAACAAAGGCCCCCATGCTGGCTATGACTGTATGCAAGTTAGACTATGCCACAGGTCTGGTTCAAACTAATAAACAGCTTGTCGCTTTTATAATGCATTGGTATACGAGGCATACTATTGCATTATAAAAGTATTGCTAAAAAAAAATAATTATATAGTTTTTATGAAAAAAAAAATCAAGAAAGCAATTTTTTTTCAAATAAAGAGGGTTTCATTTTGTAAAAGTGGTAAAAAACATACATACACATAAGATATTGCCATGCTTGCTGCAACCGTATAATAAAGGGAATACATTATTTAAAATGCATGTGAACAATGTAAAAAAAGACGCTAAATATTTCAACAGAATTTTTTTATATTATCCCACTCCCAAAAAATAATAAATGTTAACTCCATGTACCCCAAAATGGTACCAATGAAAACTACATCTCATCCTGCAAAAAAAACAAGCCACACGGCTACGTAGACGGAAATATGAATAAGTTATGTCGCTTGGAATGTGGCAACGTATCAGACTATTATTATTTTTGCATTGCTATTGTTGTGCAAAAATAGTAGAAAAAACTAATTCACTTATACTTATTTGGCATAACTATAATGCTGTTGACCTACAGAATAAAAGTAACAAAAAATACTGCTAACCAGCGTCTTATTTTGTACTCCCTTTTGACTAAAAATACTCCCCACAAATGCTAAGAGTAATTCTTATATTTACACAAGTAATAATGGATGCTAACTGTATTTTTAAATGTAAAATGTAGTGACATCTGCTTTCACCTACTATTGAGATGAGAAGCACAAGTCAATGGTAAGACATAAACAGACTAGCTATTGTCAGGAGATTAGAGACTTGGCACCAATCTCAACCCTTCTTTTCTGCATTGAGAGCATAGGTTCATGCCTAGCTGGTTAAGGGGGATTTGTTTTCTGCCCCCCTCAAATATTCTAATGGAGGCCAAAGAATGGTCTAGAACAGGCACTCCAGCTGCTGTGAAACTACAACTCCCAGCATACAAACATGTTCTGGTGTTCTTCTTACTCCCATGGACAGGAACAAAGCTTTCTGGGAGTTGTAGCTTTTGAACAGCTGGAGTGCCGGAGGTTACTGATCCCTAGTCACTTGCTGTTCTGGTGGTCCTGGTGGCTTGTTTCTGGCGCTACACTAATGACCTCACTGACCACTGCACGTGCTCGCGGCATCCAGCCCTTGGCCTCAGCAGTTATGATAAGTAGGCTAGTACAGCGACACTGGTGCTGCAGCAGTGACGTGTCTGACTACCCCAGGTACCCGCTGAGGCTGCAGCAATCCTGCAGCACCTGAAACAAAGACCCCTGGGACCACCAGAGCAGCGGTGCTGGGATGGCAGGAGCAAGGAGTCCATGCAAACCCCAAATTAGAAGTGTTTTATCCTATTGGTAGCTAGTTTATCTCTACGTGGCAACGTTTTTTAATGGTTTGAAGATGGCTGCTTCGGTTGTGTAGGCAGCTGATAACTATGTCAATTGAAGCAAAATATTTCTCATACCTGGGGACATTGCAGAAAAAAAATTGTCCTCCATTTGTTTGAAGCAAAGTCATTTAGTATAATGTACCTTTAACATGTTAGTGCAGATATGGACTGTGATCGCAAGTCCCACTGGCAGATTGAGGCTTAACAAAAGCGCATACATTTACGGAGTTGCACATTGTCAAGTCTCGCGGATTTTCCTTCCTTATCCACAAAGCTTTTATTGCTCTCTTTGTTCTGTCAGCTACTAAGAAAAAGGAATGTGAAAATGGAAATCCGACAAAGCTTTCACCTCGCTCTACTTCTTAAGCCATAAAATGAATAATACAGTAGTTAGAAGAGCAATATAATTACAAAAAAATCATAGTTTCAGCCTAAGACATTGAGTGCTTTTTTTAAGGCACAAATCACTGCAAAATATTATTTTTACACCTGCAAGAAAAAATATATTCACCATAGTGTTCCCTTCATTGAGATGCAGTAATAATCATTATTTAAGTTGGCAAGACTATCTAAAACTTTAATGGACTTAGTTTTATGATGGGAAAAAAAAGTTTCTTTAGGAATGAAAGTTCAGTGAGTGTAAAATTGTTTAATATCTGCTTAACACAGGAAAGGGAAGAAATGCATTCAGTACGCAGTCATGTATTACCTATGATTGGTCTGTAGTCATCTTTATCTATTCTACTCATATATATATACATTTTGCAATACTTTTGCAGGTTGCTAAACTGACAAAGGAGCTTGAAGATGCAAAAAAAGAAATGGCCACTATGTCAGTCTCTACTGTTGTACCAGTTCCTCCTCCAGTCCCAGGATCGGGTCCCACTCCTCCTCCCCCACCACCACCACCTCCCCTGCCAGGAGGATTTGGAGGACCTCCCCCACCACCACCTCCTCTCCCTCCTTCCATGGGAGGACCCCCTCCGGCTCCACCCTTATGGGGTGGACCTCCACCGCCACCACCATTTCCACAGGCTTTTGGTGGTGCTGCTCCTCCTCCACCGCCACCACTTCCCGGTGCTTCTGGTATTCCTCCACCACCACCTCTTCCAGGAGCTCCCCCTCCACCTCCTCTTCCTGGTGGTTTTGGTATGCCACCACCACCTCCCCCTTTCCCTGGTGGTCCTGGAATTCCACCACCACCACCACCAGCTTTTGGAGGTCCCCCTCCTCCACCAGGACTTGGAGGCTGGGGTGCACCTGCAGTACCAACTCTCCCCTTTGGATTGGCACCGAAAAAAGATTACAAACCAGGTGTGCAATTGAAACGACCAAACTGGTCAAAGGTATGTCCAAAACATTTGTTCCAAATGGGAAGGTGATATTTGAAATTTTGTGACAGTAGTTATATAGAGCTTAGTTGTGTATTAAAATAAGCCATAGATTAAAAAAGCACTGTGGTAATTGTATTCATTTTTTTGCCTATATAGTGCATCATAACCTGTTATTAAAGGAAGTCTGTCACCAAATATGTCACAAGAAAACCAGTTGACCCGTGAGATGTGCTGAATTTAAAAGGGCTTTCTGAGATTTTTAATACTGATGACCTGTCCTCTTGATTGGTGATCGGTGGAGGTCTGACATCCAGGACCCCCACTGATCAGCTGTTTGAGAAGGCCTCAGCACTGCTGTGAGCGTCACAGCCTTCTTGCTCACCAAGCACAACCCTGTACATTGTATAGTGGCTGTGCTTGGTATTGCGCTCACCCACATTCACATCAGTAGGATTGAGCTGTGCCTAGGCCATGTGTCCGATGAACGTGTTGTCACTTGGCCTAGGAAAAGTTAAGAGAAGACCGCGCAGCTACTGGGAGCCACTGCCTCCTCGAACAGTTGATCAGCAAGGGTCCCAAAGTGTCGGACCTCCCCTGATTAGATACTTATGACCTATCCAGAGGATAGGTCTTCAGTATTAAAATCTTTGAAAACCCCTTTAATGGTGTTTGTTCCATCTTGCTCTTTGCCCGCATTGCTGAAATTTTTTTGTTTTTAAAAGTATGCAAATGATACCCTAGGTGTAATGAGTGTTGTGCCGTTGCACTTCATTACACCTAGAGGCTCTGCGTACTCTTCTGCATGCCATGCCCCCACCACTTTGACCGACTGGCACAATCAGTGGAGACCTTAATCACGCCTGACTCTGAAGTGTTCAGAAGTCTCACACCTGCACATTGGCTACAGCTTTAAATGCAGGCAGAGTACAGGAGTACCCCAGCTGATAGATTCTGTACTGCATCTGTGCCAAACACTAAAGCAAACTTGCAGGCGCAAGACTTCGGGGCCAGGGATCATTACGTCTTCACTGCCTGGTTCTAGTGATATGCCTCAAATGTTGTGATGAGAAAACTGCTTTAGGCCTTGTTCACATCTCTATTTCAGAAATTCGGTTGCTGGATCCGGTGCAAATGCCGGCTGCGGGCTGGACAAAAAAACATTGCATGCAAGGGTTTTTGTCTGGCCGAACCCTAGCATTTATGCCAGAAATTGTCCGGATCACCGCCTGGCCTCATTGCAGTCAATGGGGATCCAGCAGTGAAGTAGAGGATCCAGCAGAACGGAGATGTGAACGAGGCCTTGAAGGGGCTGTCTGAGATATTTAAAAATCTTGGACATCCCCTACAATGTCTTAAAATTAAAAACATCTTATACTCACCCCTTATTCCAGCATTGATCTCTGCAGCGCTCATCCAGTACTTTCGTTGCTGTTTGTTTTTAAACAGCAGTGGTGATGTGCTCTGACTTGACACGTGACCACTGCAGCCAATCACTATCCTCAGTGGTCTGCAGCGGAGAATAGTGATTGGCTGTGTAGTCAAGTGCCGAATCCAGGCACGTCACTGTGTATGTTGTGCCACATATAATGTTCCCCCTGAACACAACCTACCACGTATAATGTTCCCTCTGAACAGAAATGGCCACATATAATGTTCCCCCTGAACAGAACCGGCCATGTATAATTCCCCCCCCCCCAACAGAACTGGCCACGTATAATGTTCCCCTGAACAGAACCTACCACCTATAATGTTCCCCTGAACAGAACCTACCACGTATAATGTTCCCTCTGAACAGAAATGGCCACATACAATGTTCCCCCTGAACAGAACCGGCCATGTATAATTCCCCCCCCAACAGAACCGGCCATGTATAATGTTCCCCTGAACAGAACCTACCACATATAATGTTCCCCTGAACAGAACCTACCACGTATAACGTTCCCTCTGAACAGAACCGGCCACGTATAATGCTAGCCCTGAACAGAATCTGTCACATTAATGTTCCCTCTGAACAGAACCGGCCACATTTAGTGTACCCCCTCAGCAGAACCAGCCACATAAAGGGTCCGCCTTGGCAGAAATACCAAGACATTGGATTGCAGAGATATATTGCAGCATATCATCTATAATTGTGTACCTTCCCCAACCCTTGTTCATATGTGTAGCTTCTCCACAACTGTGAGCCATTAGTGTCTCGGAGGTGCTCTGGAATATTTCCTTGACCTCATAGTCTACTTGTGAAGACATCAGAGACGCTCCTTTTCCTTGCTTTTTTTCACCCTGCCTGAAGTCCCTGATTAATGGACTCGCTTCTCTCTCTAGTTTAATTTCGCTTAATTTCATTTTTCTTAAATTATTTATTTCATGTTTTGTGCCCTCTGCCTTATAGGAAGCATTTTAAAGCTAGCACCATGGTAACGCTCAGTTTAATAATCACATTTCCTTTAAAATATGCAAGCAGGAGATAATTACCTCGCCATAAAAAGATGGGTTTCTTTTGTCATTTAAATTGCAGTTCCTTTTTGTTCTTTATTTTATTATGATATTTTGGGGGATACAGATAACTAATGTGCATATCTAAGATATCGTTACCCTGCAGTCAACCCCCAGGAAGCCCTCCATATCTCCAATGTAAGGTTGGCACACAAAAAACGAGTTATAGTCGTGTGTAGGTAACTTCTTTTCATGGGTAATATTTTGCTCCTCACAGGTTCCTGACATCCACACACGTTCCAATACCCTCTAATCCGTCACTTGCTCTCCTGCTCTTTCATCCGTAGGGCTCTTCTTCACCAGTCATTCACATGACCAAGTTCTAAAACACATTTTGTAGTCTGTGCTTGTTCCATCAAAGTAACGCATAATTGCTTTTTTCTTTTAGATTACTCCCAGAGAGCTCTCGGAGAAATCTTTCTGGACCCAGGCAAAAGAAGACCGATTTGAGAAAGATGAGCTGTTTGCAAGAATATCCCTCACCTTTTCTGCACAGACCAAGTGTGAGTGATCAAAGATGCTTTTTTTTAATCTTATTTTAAGGCCGGAATTAGGTTGGCATAATCTAATACTTTACTAAAGGGAGTATCTCACCATGTCAACCCTTTTTTGGAATAAGGCTGGCAAGTAAAGTCTGGAAAAGTTCTGGCAATCAGCTTTTATCGCCAAGAAAGTTGCAGTCAACCATAGGGTAAAAGTGCATTGCATTGGCCGAGTCCACCGGTGATACTTGGTGTCTCACAACCTGGTTCATAGCAATGGGTACCAAGCTTTAACTGCATGTGGACAGGGTCTGTTTAAGTTAGACAACACCCTTTGTGTGAATGTATACTTGGATAATTCACACACATCTAGTTTACTCTTGATAGTAGAACCTATACTGTACTAACTGGAGTTGTGTTCAGCCTTCTCCAGCAGGCCAAACTAAGGACTTAAAACAATGGGAGTGCTTCTTTATTTTATTTTTTCCTTTAACCCTAAAGATATGTCTACAAATATATCAAAACAGTTCTTACAGTCTCCTTTCTCGTTTTCCTGTGCTGGTCTGCCTTCTTTATCTGCCTTTTCTGTTTTACTATATTTATTAAAAATGGCTGCCGCTCTTTCAAAATTCCTTCCCATGTTGCTTGGACTTGTCTACAAGTCCCAAAATGCTGCTATACGAAGGATTGGAGTGTAAATGAGGGTGGTCGTTTCCACCCACTGACCCTCCTCCTGGCAGTCTGTATTCTCATCAGAACACTTATTTGATTAAATTATTATGTTTAATATAAAGTGGCGTATAGAATAGCTAACATACAGTACAGACCTAAAGTTTGGACACACCTTCTCATTCAAAGAGTTTTCTTTATTTTCATGACTATGAAGGCATCAAAACTATGAATTAACACATGTGGAATTATATACGGTACATAACAAACAAGTGTGAAACAACTGAAAATATGTCATATTCTAGGTTCTTCAAAGTAGCCACCTTTTGCTTGGATTACTGCTTTGCACACTCTTGGCATTCTCTTGATGAGCTTCAAGAGGTAGTCCCCTGAAATGGTTTTCACTTCACAGGTGTGCCCTGTCAGGTTTAATAAGTGGGATTTCTTGCCTTATAAATGGGGTTGGGACCATCAGTTGTGTTGAGGAGAAGTCCTGTGGATACACAGCTGATAGTCCTACTGAATAGACTGTTAGAATTTGTATTATGGCAAGAAAAAAGCAGCTAAGTAAAGAAAAACGAGTGGCCATCATTACTTTAAGAAATGGTCAGTCAGTCAGCCGAAAAACTGGGAAAACTTTGAAAGTAAGGGCTATTTGACCATGAAGGAGAGTGATGGGGTGCTGCGCCAGATGACCTGGCCTCCACAGTTACCGTACCTGAACCCAATCGAGATTGTTTGGGGTGAGCTGGACCGCAGAGTGAAGGCAAAAGGGCCAACAAGTGCTAAGCATCTCTGGGAACTCCTTCAAGACTGTTGGAAGACCATTTCAGGGGACTACCTCTTGAAGCTCATCAAGAGAATGCCAAGAGTGTGCAAAGCAGTAATCAAAGCAAAAGGTGGCTACTTTGAAGAACCTAGAATGACATATTTTCAGTTGTTTCACACTTGTTTGTTATGTATATAATTCCACATGTGTTAATTCATAGTTTTGATGCCTTCATAGTCATGAAAATAAAGAAAACTCTTTGAATGAGAAGGTGTGTCCAAACTTTTGGTCTGTACTGTAGATCTATGCATTTGCATGTTTCATTTGTCTGCTAAGTGTAACCTATGTGACTTTATCTGGTTACATGACCTTGCAGTTAAGGGTGTTATCTGATCCTGTAACCACCCCCCCAAAATGCCCAGTTCCCTCATACAGAACATACTTAACTGGTCCCTGATGCCTATGTCCCTCCGTATCTCTGCACGGCCGCTGCTGCATCTCCCTGTCGCGCAGATCACAAAATCTGGTGACGGAGGGGAGCAGCCAATAGCAGGCCGCGACGGTGACTTACTCCTCTAGCATCACAGGTGATGTCACACGTGATACAAGGGGCAGGTCACCGTTGCGGACTGCTATTGGCTGCTCCCCTCCATCACCAGATTTTGTGATCATCACAATGGGAAGATGTTGTGATAGCGCTTATGCCCGAGAGTTCGGCTGCCTTTGCCGAACAGCCGGGTGTCAGTCGCAGTGAAGGGGGAGCGGTTACCGTGACTTGAAGCAAGGAGGCCGCTGCCTCCGTGACTTCAAGCCTGACAAGAGAAGCAAGGAGGCAGGGGATAAAACAGCATTTTCAGTACTTTTGCTGCATCTGCCTTCAGGAAGAAAGACATCATCAGAAACACACAGCTGGCGACTTGGGATTGTTTTGGGAGGGGACAGGTTCCCTTTAAATTATCATTTTTACAGTAATTCCATTACTGCGTTGTCAGTAGACTCTTTCCATAGTAAAATCTCCGTGCTTGCTCCAGTAGGCATGCTATACCACCTTTCTCAGCATGTGTAATTCAAGTACCAGCCACTAGAGGGTGCACAGCACACGTTGAAACCAGATATAGCTTTTTTTCAGTATTTCCTCTCCTCATCATACAAGCACTTAAAGTGTGAATATTTATTAAAGGAATAAATACATAATAATGAGTGATTTACATGTAAGAACTATAGAAATACACAGTGGGTGTTTCAAGCTTTTCATGCTGAAAAAACTAACAAAAAACTGCTAAATAATTTTACTTCGTAGTAATTGAAAGTTATAAGTTAAGAGATTTCACAATTAAAGGGGTCATGATTGATGTAAAAAATGAAAATCAGACATCATATGGTAGATGATAGTCTTGTAACAAAGCTAGAACCAGCCCTGTACCTTACATGGATCCAGAGATCTCCACATTTATTGCTCCAGTTGCTAGATATTCCAGGCTGGCAGCTCAGGGGCGTGCTCTTTCTGCACTCTTTAGCACTAGATATTCCAGGCTGGCAGCTCAGGGGGCGTGCTCTTTCTGCACTCTTTAGCACTAGATATTCCAGGCTGGCAGCTCAGGGGCATGCTCTTTCTGCACTCTTTAGCACTAGATATTCCAGGCTGGCAGCTCAGGGGCGTGCTCTTTCTGCACTCTTTAGCACTAGATATTCCAGGCTGGCAGCTCAGGGGCGGGCTTTTTCTGCACTCTTTAACACTAGATATGGCAGGTGGCAGTTGAAGGGTTGAACTGAGAATGCGTGACCACCTCAGTAGGTCAGCATGTACATAACTATACAGATTGAACACCAGGGGGTGCCATTTTAAGTAAAGAGAATTTATCACATCTGGAGGATTTTTATAACAGAAAATAAATTACAAATGCAACTTGTTTTTCATGCTAAAACGGAATTATATTAAAATGACATTTAATGGTGACATAACCCCTTTAAGACTGACAGTATATGACTAGGATGTGGCTTCAATAGCCAGTCAGTGGGAGTATGACCAATGTCACCTGTGGCAACTGGTAGAACCAAGGTCTTACGCACACAAACCATATTTCATTCATTCCTATGAGGCAATACACTCTCTTTTTGGTACATTTTATGTGCCCGATCCAAAAATCTCAGCAGAGATCCTATTCTTGTCCGGTTAGCACTTTCTATTGATGCGAGTGAGAAAAATCATGGAATGCACAAGTCTGCTATCTGATTCTGCAGCCTGAAATACGGACGCTGTCGGGTGCATGAGGTTTTAGTGCCAGCTCTTTTTGTAGTGTACAAACAGTGCAACTACCCTACCCCCATTTAGATTAGGTCAGAGGCCTTACTACACCACTAGGGGGCGTTACAGACTAGTATATTACACAATTTGAGTTTGACATTCATATCTTAGGGTCCTTAATCAGCAATTTCCTAATAGGTAGTCATCATAAATCAAAGGGATGAGGCAGTGCCAGATCTGTCACATGCCGGACACTGCAGGCATCCCATGAACCCCTTTGACTTGGAAAGGGGTCCACTGAGATCACCATTGCTTTGATGGTAAAAATAATTGGCTGTAGAACGCAATGTGAATGTAGCCTTAGATCACATTTTTGACTGCATGGTACAGATAAATCAGTTTCTTCGGGCAACCAGCAGAATTTAGAAATCCCTTATGGAAGGGGAATACAACCAACCATGTGTGGGAAGCCTTTACCTGCGTTGTGTCTGTGACGGCGCTGAAGGACATGATAGGTTATGTCTCCATTTAGTGTGTAATGATATGTTCTCCTTTCTTCCTTTTTATGCATCATATTTCCTCTTTTGCTTGCCCCAAGCCACTGATTAATGGAGTCTCTCATCTTTAATTTCACTTCAGTACATTTTTTTAATTAATTTAATGTTTTCTGCCCTCTACATTGTTGGAAGCATCTCTGTAATTCTAGCATGCGCCAGCCATTGCCCTCTAAATACCTCCTGTGTCGTCTGCATACCAAAAACCCATCCACTACCCTATGATTGATGGTTATTGGCTGTGGCCAAAGTGACATGTCAAGGACATTTGCCCACAGAGGAAGCAGTGAGCTGATTCTCTACATGGAAACTATATGTTCTCTGCAATGTCTTCTTTAACAATGCATTGAATCTCCAGGTGGTAGCCTGAACGCTTACATTTTCTTTCTTGCTGCGTTCCAGTATTGTTTCAGTATGATTATAGCGATAGGATGTCCACCGTTCATGAATTTTAACATTTTAATATTTTTTCCCCTCCCCCTCCTGTGCGGTCTGCGGGATGCTGTCTGAATATTCCCTGCGGTGATTACAGCTGCTAAAGGTAAGTGCCTCTGGCTTTCTTCTGCCCAGTGAAAGATACTTGTGGAGATGAATGTTCAACGGGACAGGAGGTGACTGGTAGGACCTTACAAGCCGGCAATGTCGGTAGTGGCCACCACTTCACACGCTCTTAGCGAGGGACATAAAGGGGTTATTCCTTAAAAATTATTTGTTCAAAGCACAACTAGTAAATATTGGATTGTGGGATGTCTGATCATTGGGTCACTCCATGATTGATTGATGCACAAAATTTAAATCGCAAATCATATAGTACATGACAACATCTTTCTAACAAAGCTTAGAACCAGCCCTGTACCTCACATGGATCCAGAAATCTCCCCATTCACTGCTCCAATTGCTCTGCTAGATTATCTTCAGCCTGACAGCTCAGGGGCTGTGTCCTTTCTGCTGCAGCTCTCTCTAACAGACAATATGGCTGGTGGCCATTGAGGATTTAAGCGGAGCACGTTCGACCAGCTCAGTGAGATGGACCAAAAAAGTGAAAAAAAAAACATAAACAGCAGGTGGCGCTATACAGATACATTTTATTGAATAACTCTGTGGCTGTGCTAACTTTTTAATTGCATGCAATGACAAACGTATTCAGATCCAGGTGCTGGTGTGAAAAAGGTAGAAACAACCCCTTTAATGGATAGGCAGTGCACATGTCGATCCACTGCTCCATTGGCTTATTTCAGACTGATGGAGCTATGTCTGTCAGCCCCATAGAAGTGGAAGATTGTGCAGGGGATCAGGGGGCATCCCAGCACAATCCATATTATCACCTATTCCTTGACTAGCCAATAAACCATAATCCCGTTCAGTATGATGGTCGACATTTCTGAAAATGTTCTAAAAGAAAAACTGTCTTTGTTGCCCATAGCAATGGATCATGGTACAACTTTCATTATCCAGAGTAGACTATGGCAAGAAAGCTGTGATTGGTTGCTGTGGGCAAGAAAGGGTAAATCTCCAGTTCCCTAACATGTTTCACAGGACAATGGCTGATCCAGTGTCAGTCTAGCTGAATGCCTGCATCCTCGCGTACTTTGTGGTGCCCGCGGTTTTCTAAATGTATACCCACTGAGAAGCGCTGGTGTCTCCTCCTCCCTGTACCAATGCTATCTATTAGCATACAGGGCGCGCGAAAACAGAATGGGGGCAGCCGAGGGGAGTTTTAAAAAAATAAGTTATAGCCGCATCAGCGGAGCGTACCCCCTCTTGTAAAGGTACTTAATTTAAGAAAAAAAAACAGTGAAAGGTCCTCTTTAAATGTCATTCATTTTTGTGGACTTGGCTCAGATACTATAAGTTTCCATATGTATTTTTTTATTTGCTCATTTGTTGAGTCCCTTTTGATGGGGGGAGAGGGTCGTGTGAATTCTGCACCCACAGTCCTAGTGCTGTAATGAATTGACTCCTGTGTGGTCGTGTGTTTCCATACCGATGTCCTCTACTCCGGGCACTCATGTAAGCAGTACATAGATGAGATTAATGTGGGCTCATGATGTGCCTCCGTTTTTACAGCAGTCTGTGTCTGTTTCTACTGGCGTGCATATGACGGGTTTACTCAGAATTGTCACTTCCCGTCAGAGTTCAGCCACACGTAGTAATGGAAATCCTAGATATGTGTACAGCGTTACCTGACTACTGGCCATCGCCGTAGGGATTTTGTGCACTATTGATCCCCTAATGTGGGTTTGATCCTTTGACCAGACTATATACTGGTAAGAGAACCGTATGCAGCTGTTCTTCGCTATTCTCTTTGATGTGCTATACTGCTATATAGAGGTCTGATAACAGTCATGTTTTAATTGAACTTTATGCCATTCTGTTAGAGGTGTGTCCCTACAGAGTCTGACGTTGCCAGTACTGACTGTACAGTGTGAGTGGAAAGGGACACAGCCCTAATGGTAACAATTTATTCCTACGCTTATAGGAGGAATAAAAGAGGAACAGTACAATATACATTAGAGGATTTTATAGAGCAGTGGTTGACAACCTACTATGTTATAGGGCGATGCTAAGCAGGATTCTGTTTTGAGGGTTGCACATTTTATTTAAAAGGCACCTGTCAGCAGATTTGTACCTATGAAACTGACAGACTGATCTGTGTTGGTCCCATGTTCATATGTGCCCGCATTGCAAAAATTTTAATATATATGTAAATTAGCCTCTAGGAGCAGCGGGGGCGTTACCGTTACACCTGGCGCTCTGCTCTCTTTGCAATTGCCGTGCCCTCTGCATTTCGATTAACAAGACCAGGCAGTGTAAATGTCATCGCACCTCTCCATGTCAATCAATGTGCAGATAGAGCAGAACTTCTAGGTAAAAGGGTCATTTGCATATATTAAATCCAGACACATATGGACATGGGACCAACACAGATGTCTTCAGCTGCCAAGTGCACATGTAACAGGTCAGCCAGTGTCATAGCTACAAATCTGCTGACAGATGCCCTTTTAATATATCAACAGCATGCCATCAGAAGCATCCCCGCTCCTTAAATGAATAGTGCAGTCGCTGGTCCACCCCAGATGTAACTGATAAAGCCTTCATGTTGAGGAGAAGTGCTTGTATGTGTTGAAATATCACTGACAGACTCAGAAATGGATGGCACAGATTTACATTACAATAGAAAGCCATCATAAAGTATTACTTAATTTCACCAACTGGTCCCAGCACTGCCAGCTGTCCTTGGTGAACCTCTGTTGCCAGAACAGTTGAGGAACTTGGCCCGTGTTAGTGATCAGTGATAACCTGGCATGTCTACGCTCATAATGTTATGTAACTACCCTATTATGTATGCAGGTGCTTGTATAGCACGTTCTTGTGTGCAGCAACCTATATTTAACAAGGAAAGCTTTGTACTGCTCTGTCTGCAGTTTATGGAATTGGCATCAATCCCCAAATGCAGTAATTTAGACTTCATTAATCGCTTTAGCATTATATATATTAATTGCACATTGACCTATTTAATACAATCTAATTGGTTTCTGTGTTAATTCCAAACATGGTTTAATCATAAAGTCTACTGGGGCTTATGTGCCAGTCAATCTCCAATTCAGAAAGGACAAATAGGGACTTGCCTAATATCTATATTATTAAGTGGCATATCTCACAGCAGTTTTACTCAAGTGTTCAAGCTTGACAGATTTCATACTTTAAACTTTGACTGTAAGGGCTCTTTCACACCTGCGTTCTTGTCTTCCGGCATAGAGTTCCGTCGTCGGGGCTCTATGCCGGAAGAATCCTGATCAGGATTATCCTAATGCATTCTGAATGGAGAGAAATCCGTTCAGGATGCATCAGGATGTCTTCAGTTCCGGAACGGAACGTTTTTTGGCCGGAGAAAATACTGCAGCATGCTGCGCTTTTTGCTCCGGCCAAAAATCCGGAACACTTGCCGCAAGGCCGGATCCGGAATGAATGCCCATTGGAAGGCATTGATCCGGATCCGGCCTTAAGCTAAACGTCGTTTCGGCGCATTGCCGGATCCGACGTTTAGCTTTTTGGTTACCATGGCTGCCGGGACGCTAAAGTCCTGGCAGCCATGGTAAAGTGTAGCGGGTCCTGGTTGCCATAGTAGGAGCGGGGGAGCGGTATACTTACCGTCCGTGCGGCTCCCGGGGCGCTCCAGAGTGACGTCAGGGCGCCCCAAGCACATGGATCATGTGATCACATGGATCACGTCATCCATGCGCATGGGGCGCTCTGACGTCATTCTGGAGCGCCCCGGGAGCCGCACGGACGGTAAGTATACCGCTCCCCCGCTCCCCGCTCCTACTATGGCAACCAGGACTTTAATAGCGTCCTGGCTGCCATAGTAACACTGAAAGCATTTGGAAGACTGTTCCGTCTTCAAATGCTTTCAGTACACTTGCGTTTTTCCGGATCCGGCGGGCACCTCCGGCAACGGAAGTGCATGCCGGATCCCAACAACACAAGTGTGAAAGAGGCCTTAAGGGTACTTTCACACTAGCGTTTTTCTTTTCCGGCGCTGAGTTCCGTCCTAGGGGCTCAAATCCGGAAAAGAACTGATCAGTTTTATCCCCATGCATTCTGAATGGAGAGCAATCCGTTCAGGATGCATCAGGATGTCTTCAGTTAAGTCTTTTTGACTGATCAGGCTTTTCAGAAAACCGTAGCATGCTGTATTTTAACCTCCGGCCAAAAATCCTGAACACTTTGACTGAACGCCGGATCCGGCCCTTTTCCCATTGACTTGCATTAATGCCGGATCCGGCGTCGTGTGTTCCGTCAAACCGGATTCGGCTTTTGCATGATAAACCCGAAAAATGTGAAAAAAAAGTTAAAGTCCATAAATGGCGGATCCGTTTTTTCCAATGCATTTTTTCATTGTGATCATAATCCTGATCAGGATTCAAATGTAATCCGTTTTCACACGTTTTTCCGGATCCGGCGGGCAGTTCCGGTGTCGGAATTGAACGCCGGATTCAAACAACGCTAGTGTGAAAGTAGCCTTAAATGAGTTGTCCAGGCTTTTAATATTGATGACCTATCCTCAGGATATGTCATCAATATCAGATCGGCGGGGGTCTGACACCCAGCGCCCCCACTGATCAGCTGTATGAAGGGAAGGCGCGTGCAGTGTGCGTGCCGTCTTTTTTCTCTTTCTGTCCCCATACAGTTGATCAGCTGGGATGCTAGGTGTCGGACCCCCACCGATCTGATATTGATGACCTATCCTGAAGATAGAATAGAACTACATGTAACAGCACACTGCTTATCAATTCACAAAGATATAAGCAAACGATGAATGCAAAATAAACTGCATTGTTGCTATCCTTACTGTTAGAAAAAATAGAAGCTCTTTGCGCATATAATTGATCAAAAATATGTTGGGCCCATCTACCAGCGACAAGGTGGCTTCCAACAGATGGGGCCTACTCTAACACATGCCTCTCCTTTTTATTTTTTTCTCTATCCTGAAGATACGTCATCAATATTAAAAGCCCGGAGAACCCCTTTAAAAAAATTATACAAAGTATTACACCTAGTACTGGGTCTGAGGAGGCAGACAGAGCCTGGCTATTCTTTGAAGTCTTTAGAAGCCCTGTCTATTCAATATCGGCACTAGACGTACAGGTGCCGACTGAGATGGCAATTATGGGGAAGGAACCTTTCCTTCCCAATAACTGCTGCTTGTCTGTGGAGATGAGAGCTGCATTTACATGCAGCAATCACCCCCTCTGTATGGCGACAAGCGATGACTACTGCAACCACTCCTCCTTATTCAGATTTATTTCTTCTGGTCAGGCAGCACTACAATCTGCTGGTCAGAATGATTTCACCCGATATGCTCAATCATCAGGTGATCTGCAGCATCTTTACACAGGCCGATTATCAGGAGCAAGTGTTAGCACTACCATTCATTCCTGATAATCTGCTGGACAATTGCCATGTGAAAATCCTCCAGTCGGGCAGATTTGCTGATCCGGTCTGATATTTTGACAGTGTAAACTAGACTGCCTTGAGATGCTCCAGATTTATCACAGTGGCTGATATTGGATGATAAATATTGCTCACCTTTTAGTTTATCTAGTTTAACTTATACCTTTTGATTAGTTTGCTTATTTTGTACCAGAATTTTGAACATGGTTTTTGAACATAGTGTTGCAACTCAAAACATTTATTTCTGTGACACCAAACCCTCTTCCCTCTAAGCGATGCCCACATGTGGACGGAGCTGCAAAAAGTGCCTGATACTTCTTTTTAAAGGTAACCTGTCATGTGGATATTTGATTATAATCTAACTAATTATATACAATCATTAACTACGAAAAAGTACCTTAGATGTATTCACTTACTGGTGTGACAGATGGTTACCTCATAATATACACACAAAGATGCCACATGCCGCATGCTAATGAGCTGATTTGAGTCCAGCGTTATGTCATTGAGTCCAGCGTAGATTTAATGCGGAGCTATAGCCACTCCCCTGCCCACCTGCTGCTGATTCATATGGGAAAAACTGTCAATCAGCAGCAGGTAGGTGGGGAGAGTCAGGAGCTCATGAATATTCATGACTCATCATTATGAGCTGGAGCTTTTTCAATACAAGATGTTGGCAGATTGACTGGGTCAATTAAAGAAAGTGACCCAGCATTGTGCTAAGCGAATCAATCACTTATTTATGTTGCCCTTAGTTAGGACACCATAAAACTGGTGACAGGTTCCCTTTAAATGTGATGCACAAGTATTGTGGCTCAATTGTATTTTCGTTAGTAAATCTGCCCCATTGTCCGTTTTCCCAGAAGCGTATCTGTCAGAGCAGGTAATAGAATATAGCTAGGATGTACCATCACTTGCTGATCGATAGTCATGTGACCAAAGGGACTTCTGCTGGCCCCTTTCGGGATAATCTCTGCACAGTGCTCCACCCTTTGAGGCACTCTACAGAGAACTGCCCAGCACCTTGTTGAGAAGCACAAGGAAGTATTCAGACAATGCCACATAGCGCTGCTCCGCTTCCACTCTAGCAATATGCCATATTTTGCCTTTGCTGGATTGCCCCTTTAAGCCAGTGTTACACAAGTACATCAGGCTAGCCCTACAGGCCTTTTGGTGCTGAAGGCTGTTGTTTGAGTACTGGATAACTGCAGAAGGTGTGGTTAGGCAATGTAGTTGGAAGCCAGAGCTACTGCAATCCCCTTTGTCATTGTGGATCGGCAAGATCATCTGGGTATTGTCTGGGAGAAAGGAGAAACTTCTTAATGAGGCCAGTGAGGTTTTTCCACTGAAGGATTTCACTTCCTTCCATCATCTGCTCTTGTTAAGGGAACAGATTAATTACCATATGGAAAGATGGCAGGGTGCAGAGCTGTGATAACTGACTTTACACAGCGCCAAACACCTCTTGATCTTTAGAAAGGTCTTCTAGAATGTCTTTCTTTGTCTACTCATTGAGCTGCATCTAAATGAGCCAGTGTTTGCAGCCTCGCCGCCGGTCCTCCTTGGACGTCCACCAGCTTGGCCAGAAGGGACAATGCATTCGGAGTGAAACTCGCTCTTCCTCCCGTCAACGACGTCCTGAGACTCGGAAACCCAATAACAATTGCCGCCTTTCTAATAAATGAACATTTTATCTGCTTTCTGCTCCTTTCTGTTTTATTTAGACGTTCATCTAACCCCCTGATGAGTGAAACTAATAAGGGGAGCTTCAAAACACTCCAATCTCTTCTCTCGTCCTCTCCCTCCTTTGTGGAATTAGCATATTTATGGACATTATAATTTTCCCTCTTTAGCTGATCTGATAGCAATGGGCTGCACTTTAATTTGTTTCAATAAAAAGCCTGTCAGGCTCGGAGCTGTTTCAGGCAGTTTGAAGGCAGTGATTCACACATTTGCATAACATGAATGTGCTGTTAATGGTCCTGCATTGGAGGAATTATTTCTCTTTCTCTCGCTTTTTTATTTTTTTACTCTGCCTCCTTTTCATTAGTGTTTTATTCAGACCTGTCTTGCAGTGAAAGGTGTGTGCCGTCCTCCTTTCTGTAATTATCTCTTGATGATGTTGTGCAGAAATGCCAGCTGGAACCGGCTCCCCTTAATTCCCGTCAAAGTATAAAAATGCCTGTGAATGCGGAATTAACCTATGGAGGGCCAGTAATGAGGGTTGTAGACATGATTACCCTTGTTCTGTCCAATTTGCCTTATACTTTGTGTCCCTGTCATTAGTCCGTTCTAGAGGTGACTGATTAATCCTCGCCGATACACGTGTATTGTACAGAAGTGGCGCTACAAGGCGTGTAATGAGGAGGAAAGGAAAAATGCATTCCCAATCACTGTGCTTATAAATGTATGTTCCTGTAAGGAGCCAATTTTGGAGAGTTGATTTGTTTTTTTTTGGCGTTTAGGAGGGTTTTCTTGTAACTTTCTGTGTGGCGTATTGTAATTTTATGCCGGCGTGGCCACTCTGGGCATGGATGTCTATGGTCGACTGATTTGAAGTATTCAAAAAGACGCAAAAAATAATGAAATAATTACATTCTGTGAATAATAAAGAAAAATAAATAAATAAATATATATATATATATATATATATATATATATATATATATATATATATATATATATATATATATAATGCTGTTCTGTAGGGCGCCACACCGAACTGCTGTAAGAGGAAGAAAGAACTGGTCGTCTTGTCAAAAACAGTTGACCATTTTTTTTGTCCCTCGTGCTTTTACCTGGAGGAGAAAATGAGTGTTGATTGGTACATGCAAAAGAGCTTGCAGGTGTCCTATGGTTGATCCTAAGCCCGGTAAATTTCCCAGCAGTATTCTTGGTTTATTGGGCATAAAGCATGTGGGAAACTCCCTTTTAAAGGGCTTGTCTAGCCACAAAAACAAAAAAGTAATAGTGAGTACTGTAGCACATCACTTTCAGAAAATACAGTTTACTGGTTTGTGTTGTCATCTTTTCACAACATTGCATAGCCCATCTTTCTAGTGCTGGTGTCAAATACAAGTTAACACCCTGTCAAACTGAAAACTGGACTACCCTATGCTTGTAGCATCTAGTAAAACTGTGTTTTTCGTACTAGTTACCAAATGAAGTTCTGTTGGTATGCATATAACAGAGTAAAGGTGGCTATGCATCTTGGCAGCTATTCCTACCAACCCTCCTCCACCATACGCACGCATACTAGGAAGAGCCGTGTATATTTAAAGGGGAGAGGGGAGCAAGCCTCTAGCAGACTCCTCTTCCAAGATGAAAAAGGATTTGGGGGATAAAGAGTCATTTTATATTTCAATATGAAAAACCTTCTTGACATTTGTCAGAATACAGTTGAGAAACCCCGTACACATCTACACATCTAATGTGTATGACTTATTAGGCTTCTTTCACACATGTGTATCTGTCAGCCAAAGTCAGGTGGGGCAACATCTGCATGGAGTTTTTATGTTCTCCCCGTTTTTGCATGGGTTTCCTCCCACACTTCAAAAATGTACAAATGGGCAACAAATTAGGTTCCTTCGAGATTGACCCTAGTGTGCATTTAGTGTTTGGGTCGAGCACCTATATAGCAACCACTGACTTCCCAATCACACAACTATCTCTGCGCTTTGAGTCCCTGTGTTGTCATTGTTCATTATTTTCCATTTGGGTTTTTGGCTTTACATACTGATCCAAAATGCTTGGCCATACATGTTAGTCTTTTGTCGGCCTGTTTGGATAGCTCCTGACTGCCCCCTGTCAGATGATGTTAGGAGAGACCAGGATGGATGAAATGAATATGTTCTCCCTGGGATAAGCCACCACAGAACTGTCTGGCCTCGGCTTGCACTGCTGTCCCCATAGAATACACATTAGGCCGAGCCCAACGTGTGTGGGGAAGCTGGGAGGGGGTCGAGAGCGATAGCTGTTGGCGCTCTTGAACGTGTATGGGCAGCATTGGTCGTATGTCCAGCATCGGGCATGCAGTCCTACCCTGTTGTAAACTGCTATTGAAAGCTAATTATGTAATGATATTGATCAGGTATCGGCATGTTTGATTAGGCAGGCTAGGCTACACTGGCAGGCAGTGATGTGGTCTCACCTCACAGGCTGAACTGTCCCTTTAAATGAGATTTTAAAAGTTTAGCACATATTTAGTTTGAAGTGATCTCAGGGCTTCTTAGAAAATGAAACGTGCTAGTATTGAGGTAATTGCAGCATATTGTCACTGGAATGCAAAGTGTTTGCATTGGAAATCTGATTAGACTGTATAATATAAAGCACGGCGCCCGGGCCTCAGGAGTGTTTAACCTTGTGAATCGAATTTTCCTAGGACAAGAGATCGAGCTCAATGAGCGTTCATATAAATTTCATTCCCCTGCGCTCAAGGCATTGATATGACTGAGCAGTTGTTAAATTGCAGGTGGATTGTCAAGTCCAGACTATTCTCCGTTATGAATGGCAGGACATTACAGGGGAAATTTGTGTTGTGTGACAATGAAACCGCACCATTATATGTAAATTTTAAATGGATGATGCTCTGCATTTTGCCGTGTCGTTCTACAGAAGGCGAGGCAGGAATTTTCCTTTAATACGTTGATGCTGCTGCTAGTCTACATAATATGCTTCATAGGGCACAGTAGGCAGAGTCAGATAATGCTGTCATCTCTCTTCTGTAAGTCACCTGAATGGGGCTGAGCTGCAGTACCATACACTACCCATGGACCAGAGTGGCGCTGTTTCTTCTAATTTCATACAACCCTTGTAGCCCTGTGCTTTAAAAAACTTTAGGTGGCATCCACTTTTGTTCCATCTCTTACCTTTTGAGGGTACGATCACCAATGTGGCACGACCATGCTGCATTCAGGTACCACATGACTGAAAGGGCCGCAGCGGGCTTTAATTAAACTAATAAGGACCACACTGTCTTCATTGGTTTTATTAGAGCCCCCCTGTGGCCCTTTCAGCCACGCCGTGCCAAAACTGTTACGTGACTGTGACCGGACCTGAAAATGAGAATAAAGGCATATCATTTTCTTGCTTGTTGACAAGATATATTCGTGTCGTTTCCCACTGAGCTGATGCTACCACCCTGCCTGTTTTTTTTCAAATATCGCTCCTACGCCCCGCTGTGCCCCCAGTATGTAAATACTGAGCATCGGTACAGGGAGGAGGAGACACCAGGGTTCCTCAACGGGCTTCTCCTTCTCCCTGGCTGTCCACTGTGCTTGGATCGCGGCAGGGACAGTACCTTCTAAAGACAGGTGCAGGTCCCGGAGGTGGGAATCAGATTTATGGCTTGGCCTATGCAGATGAGTATGCAAAATCTGCATTTTAAGTTAGATTTCCTTATTTTTCCCAGTATTGAAATAAGCTAGTCCCTACGGAAAAATAAATTAGCTCTACTATTAAATGATGTACGTCCAGCAAATAGTCAAGAAACTATGTAGATAAATAGGTGGTTGTGGTAAGAAAAAATCTTCCAATTTTCCATCTTCGTTGGCGATGGCAGGAAGGCAGAAACGAATATCTCACTTGTGCATGGCCTAAGGTGTAATGGGATATTTTCAGTGTGTATGTGGTTGACTGGATTAATGTTCTGCCCTAGCAGGACCGTGTAACTGCAGATTTCCGAGCCGCCTAGCTCTGGCACTCTGTTTACATGTGGGAGTGAAAGGACGGCATCTGCATTTGTCATGCTTGTGGGGAATAGTTGAACAGCTTGAGAAGGTTCTAATTTCTGTCGGCTTCTGTCGCAAAGCGGTGTAACCGTCCTGGAGGAGCTGGAGCAAAAAATTGATTTTTGGTCAGGTGTGTTATTTTGGTTGCTTCCAGCAAGCACAAGATTAGAATTGGAAGGCTCAGAATTGTCAGTCAGCCGAAAATAATGACAAATTTATCTGCAACTCGACATTTATTTATTTTTGCCTCATGAACTCTGAGGCTGCATTGCCTTCTGCCGCCTACCAGGGGCTGTGCTCAGTTCTTTTTACAGTTGAAATGTATGATATGTGGCGGGCAATGGCAGGTGAAATGAGCAGGAAAAGTCATTAAATTGCCGTTTAGTTTCTTGAATCGTTCACATATGTTTAATTGTCTTTTTTTTTTCTTTTTCTCTGTTCAAAGTGTCATGACTTTCCTTCATAACGGAAGCAGTGGCTCGCCAATTGTAGAGTGGATCCCATTGACTTGGAATGGGGTCCAACGAGGTATCCGCTGTCGTGATCAGGAGTAGTGTGGCAGGTTGGCCCGTTCTAGTTTTCAAAACTGGACCCCCCTCTAATGCCCCCTGCCCCCAGAGGCTCAGAACGCTGATGTGAACAGAGCCTTAATAGCAATGATCATGTCTTTACTTCTAGGGCTGATTCACACGACCGCTCTCAGTCCGGGAAACACAATCCACATTGACCCTCACTGTGTGCGTCATATTTTTTTCCTAATGATATACAGTACAATAGACCTGTGATCAGCTAGGAACTGACTGTATCATAAATCACTATCATGCATACAGTTCGGGTCAGGGGAGATGTAGCACAGACACATACCGTGTTTCCCGGACACAGTACGGTACTGACCATACATTTTAGGTAGCTGTTGATTGAATGCTGGCTCTTCTGAGAGTTATTCTTCTTGACGTCCCCATAAACATGCATGCTCAGCTTGGGGAGAAAGCCACTGTCTGATATAAATTATTAGTATTGCAGCTGATCCCTGTTCATGTAGCAGTACCAGACAAAGCCAATGGACAGATTTAGCACTGTTTCTGGGATTTAAAAAAGTCATTTTTTTTTTAAATACTGAACTACCCCTTTAAATATCTTTCGTTAGTCTTGAATTTGAGACAAAGTCTAGAGATGCTGCTTTGTGTCACGTAGCATGCCCTGAAGCCATGTTCATCCCCAGAAGAGCCCTGCCATAGAGATGTCATAAATGCTCTGCCTTGTGTTCGTAATGGATCCAACTCTTGGAAGTACATGGACGTAGCTGCTATCCAGCTGCATCTCGCTCCTTTTCTGGAGATAAATGTGTCTAAATGTGCATTTCTAGTATTGCAGTTCAGTATTAAAGTGAATGGCGTAGTAGCAAATGCATTATGCCACCGCAGGACTTCCAGGATACAGGCAGGACTTGACAGTTTCATCTTCCTCCTTTTCTCCTCAGCAGTGCCACTAACATCTCCCATAGACACACCTCCCCATGGCTGCTGCCATCTTCACCCCTTCCCCCCACACACAAGAGAACAGTCCCTTGCATTAACAAGCTGGTACAATTGGGGGGCAGTTGCTGTCTTCGGGCCCCACAGTCACGAGTTACAGGGGTCATGTCATCATTGGATAGCAAGAAGTGAAGCTACTTCCTGGGTCACATGACGGAGCACTGTAGCGGCACAAGGGGGGTCGGCAAACCTAATTGTGATGTTAAATGAAATGAATACTTACTCCCTGGATAACCCCTTTTGTAGGGCTTTTCAATGGTTACAAAATTGCCAAAAGAAATAAAATAAACCATGTAAAGAGACTTCAGAATTTTTCCTTACTGGTACCTTATGGATACCACGGGATATCTCACTTTGCACTCCTGTGTAATGAGCGGGATGCCAGTCTCACCCCACTGTAGTGATGTCCGTATAGTCGACTTGGTTGTTCACAAGCTGCTGACATAAGTCATAACGCCGGTGTAGGGGCCAATCCAGTTGGGGTATCCATCAGAGGCAGTAAGAGAACAGTAGAGAAGTCTGAAGGCAAGTATGTTACAGAGACCCTCTGGTTCAAGAAAAAAAAATCGCATGAACCAATGATTCCCGAGCTCTTTTTCTGTCATCCAAGAAGCATTTTTAGAATTGGATAACCCCTTTAATGTGACTTTTTTTTCTTGAAGGATCACTTTAAGAACGTTACTATGTTAGCATTTGGGCAATTCATTTATTTATTTTCTTAAGGCCGAATGCACACGGCCATGGAACACGGCTGACAGCAGGAGCGCACTGCGTCATTGGTTGCTATGACGCCGTGCGCTTCATGCCGCCGCTGCACTACAGTAATACACGCTTATGACGCTGTGCGCTCCTGCTCTCAGCAGAATGCCAGGCCGGGATGCCACGGACCGCTCACGTCCGTGTTCCACGGCTGTGTGCATTCAGCCTAAATCTTGGAAACCCCTTTAAAGGGGTTGTCCAGGAATACATAATTTCTAAGAGGTGCCAGCAGCCTGGCTCTCCTACTGAAAGAATCATACTGAAAGTACCTGCTTCCTTCTTCTCTGGTCCTCTTCACTGGCTCCTGCGTCTCCATCTTCCTCTCAGGCATAAACATGGTCACCGTATCCCCTTCGGCCAACGACCTCTTGTGGACGCATCACCGCTGAAGAGGTCAGGTGGTCGTGCCCATGTCGGGGAGAATTAAAACAAACCGGAAGATTGAGATGAGGGAGCCAGCATGAAGGACCAGAGCGGCAGGTAAGTATGATTCTTTCAGTAGGGGAGGCAGGCTGCCGACACCTTTTAGAAATTATGTTTCTATTAAAACTTGACTTCACATGGTGATAATACAATGAAACATCAGAGTCGACCACCCAAAATTGCATTTAAATACTGTCCTTTGAGTAGTCTTCACAAAGAATATAGACAGTATTCATAATATCTAGTTGAACTGAAAAGGCACAGGAAATCCGGTTTGGGCAAGGGGGTGGTATTGTCAGAGGGGTGGTCTTTTGGAAAGTATGAGTTTTTATGGTTGGAATCCCTTTAGTTTGGCCCCGGTTGGGTATCCCTAGCAGGGATGATGTAAGCCATCCTAGAACACTGTACGTTTTTCAGATATAAACATCCTTGAGCTAGAATCATGTTGTTGTTTTTTTTGTTGTAATAGTTTAGGCTAGTTGAGGGTTAATTTTGTGCCTTTGCTTTATCCCCTCTTTGGCTTGCTCGTGTGATGCTGGACACCTTGCAGTTCTATAGCAGGCTGGTAAAACAACTTGCTCCTCTCTGCATATATTGTTTGAAGACCAACGTGGCACGTAATAACTCTTGGAGGAGTGACTGATGTGATTATCCTGCCATTTGTGCCTACTGGTGCGGCTTTTATACTGCTGGTTGAAGTCACCATCCTGATGAGAGGTGCTGAACCTGTTGTGCACAGTGCAGAAGATGCTGAATTAGTATGCAGCACAGATTAGATGGCTGTAACAAGGGGATAATTAGGTTGAACGTACATCAAGTAATGTGAGTAGGGAGAAGGGGAACTGAGCGTTAATGTGTTCGTGATAGTGTGTGTGACCTCAAGGCACTTCCTCTAATCCAGTAATACCCCGCCGTTCCAATCCTGCTATGTTCTGGATTTTCCTTGTGCTCTAGGGGCTAGCTGATGCCCAAATTCAGGGCAGGCAGCTGCAGAAATGTCTAATCTTCTAAACACTTTAGCTTGACAGACTGGAGAAAACAATCTGTTTTTCTAGGACACCTAGATAAAAGTCGTGTTTTTCTTTTGCCAGGAATTTCTCAGTGGAGTCTGCAGCAGGCCTATTTCATCAGTGTCTAGGTAACCTGAAGCACAGTCATCTTACTGTGGAGGAGCGTTTAGTTAATGAACATCTCCATTTACAAGTTGTACCATACAGTACGGCCATTAAAGGGGTTGTCCAGTCCGTGGCCTTTCACCAGGATAGACATCAATATCTGATCTGTGGGGTCTAACACCCCCTACTCTCATCAGTCAGTTGTTCAGCAGTGGCTCTGGTGGTGGAACTACACAGCTTCCGTCCATTGTGTAGTGGACAGAGCTGGTTACTGCAGTGGGAGCAGTGCTGCCGTATCCAGCTGCTTCTGCTACACAATAGACTGATGTAAGTGATCCTGAGGATAGGTCATCAGTATAAAAATCTCAGAAATCCCCTTTAACTTGTATTGCGTCTGAGTTGCTGCATTCACATTTCTGCAGACTTTGGTGTTAAAATCTCTCAGGTGCAGTGGCTTACCATCAATACAGCCAGACCATGCAACTGCTTTGGATCCCAAGAGGAGGGGGAGGCCCGGTGCTGAACTCCTTCTTCCGAATTAATTTGTCAGAAATCTGGAGCGTTACACTTTGAATTCTACATTGCTTGGGAGTGATTGGCACACACGGGGGGCGCGCGTCAATGCTAACTTTTGCAATGCCAGGTCAGATCCATGGGCTCCTCTGCCCAGGTAATTGCATAGACAATGTCCCAATGTGTGATATACAAAGGAGAGAGAGAGAGCGAGAGAGTGTGTGTGTGTGTGTGTATAATATAAAATATATATATATATATATATATGTGTATAATATGCAACAGTTTACCATTTAATAAATTCATCTGAAAAGCCACATGAATGGATATTTATTTAAAGATGAAACATACTTGTTTTTGGTTGGTTAAATCTGCTTTAAATAAATCAGTATTGTTCATACTCTCTTTGAAAGTGTTTATTATTAGTTGTAATGATTATTGTACTTATTTTGGTAACTTTATTTCTTATTATTTTCCCTCTGGTGGAAACTCCCACTTCTTATTAACAAGATGTCTATGTTGATTGTTGCCTTGGAAACTTTAGTGATGAAAGGTGATTTGTGCTGCAATTTAAATGCTAAGACGTTAACAAAAAGACTGCACAAGGCTGCGTTTTATGTCAAGTGCTTTTAACCTGTGTGTGGTTCATGAGGACGTGAAACCTCTCTGACTCCCATTATCTGCAGTAATACACTTCATGAATTGTGTCCTTCTCTGTTAAACACATTTAGCAATGTTCCCTGTCCAAATAGTAATTGCTCTTCAGCTGAGCGAATGACGTTTTGTATCTTCTGTACCATCAGTGAGGTTGGCAATTTGCATGTTTGAATTGATTATTATGAAAATCCTTTTCCATTACTACATTATATTGCCTTATGGTCAGTTAAATGTGACTTGTTGCCATTCCAGACTTGACTGTTTTAGTAACCCCTTGCATTCCTGGTGAGAAAACAATCTCTGTTATCTATGTTTATGTTGTGGCAATCCTTTAATATTCCTACAAGTTTTATGAATGAATTGCGATCAGTCTACAATAAAGTTCCAGCTGGCTGTTCCCAGTTGGGCGTGTGTCCCTGCAATACAAATAATGTCAAACTATGTCGGGATGGATTATTTCTTTTAGGAATAATAGAGACATGGCACAACTTATAGTCATACAAATTGATGGTCATTTCATGAGGAACACAATTATTTACAACAGACATGTCAAGAGTGGTGAGAGGTCCACTTTAAAGGGGATCTCCATTATTAGAAAAGTCTTAAAGAACATTACCGCATCTGTACATAGTACATTTCATCTCTTACAGTACATTTCATTTCATCTCTTCACCATGCAAGTTAAACAGGCTGAAATGCAGTACTATATGTACTATATACAACCCACAGGCAATGTTTCTGCGGAAAAAGTCTGTCCCTTGTTTATAATTTCTGGGCAATCCTGTAAAATGTTATATATGCTTTCTAAGATTTTGTGGGAAAATGGAAGTGCTTCTTGTAAAGAGATTATGGAAGTGCTCATTAGTAGACAGGAGCACTGCTAGCACTTCCTGTACTCACTGCTCCCTGGTCTGTCCTGACTGCGTACAGTGTCAGGATATAGTGTGCGCTTTATGACCTGACCTTGTACACAGTAAGGTCACAGTGCAGCACAGGCTCGGAGAAGACCAGAGAGGGACTGCAGGAGAGACCGCCAGACTAGCAGAGTAGCGGCAGAGCAGGAGAGGTAAGTTATTTTTTTAGATGAGTATTTGATATGGGGGTCTGGTCTGAGGCTTTGATATGGGGGTCTGGTCTGAGGAAAATCACAGAAATAAGATAATAATGCACTTAATAATGTAGATGCAAGCATTATATATGGACAAAGTCCTCACTCTGATATGATAATATCTGAGACACTTAGCCAATATATTTTGATCAAAACACATCTGAGCCTGCCTACCAAGCGCCAAGGTGGTCTCAGGTCAGGCGGGTCCTACGCTAAACCTACCTAAGCCATTGGGCTTCTATGTTCAGGAGCGCAGACGCCGCACATATGGTGTGCTGCTCCTAGTCACCTCCATGTGCATCAAGCAACCAATGGGAGGAGGAGCAAGCACACCCATATGTACCACCTAATCAAGGCGCTCTATTGGATAGGAAGGGCAAAAGTGCAGAGGAATGCTACTCCCAAGATAAAATAGGTGCGCATTCACACTTGAAGGTGCCACTCCCTCAAGCAAATACTACATAGACCAAAAAAAATTGTCTGGTCTGAGGCTCTGATGAAAATTTTCCTCCTCTAAAACATGGGTGTCTTATAAAGCAAATGCAGGAAGGTGTGTATATCCCACTCAGATACCTCAGCTGGATCGGGTAGCTAAAATCTGGGATGCAATAGTCTCAGAAGGTTGATGAGACAAGGTTGTTTTTGGTATATTCTGGGCTGGATTTTAGTTGGATTGGCAGATAGGACTGGAAGTGGGATCTGCCAGACCACACCCTTCCAGGACAGGTGTTCCCTTGGTCCAGAGAGGATCGCAGTTGAAGTCTGCGATAATCAGACTGGGATAAAACACCTCACAGGGTGTCAGTTAGGGGGGAGTGTGTTATCCGGGAACAGAGACCTGCAGAGGTTTGTAGTGGTCTCAGCCGGGTAGGCAGATGGACCACCAGGCTAAGTGACTGTAATTTGGGGGGCGCAGTGATGCCTGCGGCACAAGGGTCACAGGGCCAGAATCGGGAGGACTGCTGGACCACAATCCCCCAAAGGGTCTCGTGTCTGCACAGCCTGGGGGCTAGTGAACTGTTTGACTGGGAAAGCAGTGCCTGATGCCAGGTATGAATTGTAACCTGTAGTTGAGTCAGGGCTTCAGTTACTGTGTTTAGGTAGAGCCCAGACGGGCAGGCTTTTATTTTGTACTGTTTCTGTTGGTGCTTGTGTCGCAATAAAGCACGGTTTAGTTATGAAAAAATGCATTGTTTGAGAAGAAATCTAAAAGCGTGAACCCTATATTTACACTCAAAAAGGTCCTCTGATAATTGGTTACAGGTGTGTCCCGTTGCTGGAACCTCTGATGATCACATGTAATCTGGGGAACATGCTCTGTTCTGTAGCACTACCACACGGGAAATAAAGCATTAACCTTTTTGAACATAATGGGCTACCTGTGTAGTGCACAGACATGGTGACTCCTCCTGAGCAAGAGATGCTCTTTGGCGTTATTAGATGGAGGGTCCTGAATAGGGGGCTGCTCTCTAATTAATTGTTATAACATTTAGTTGGCTGGCGATTTGCAAGCATGGAGGTTTTACTAGTAGCAAAATAGATCCCACTGTTCTTCATAATGGTTTTCTGTAACGATACAATGGATCAGAAACATGTTAGCATTTGACAGATTATATTGGACATTTCCTTTTTGGATCGCAGCCCTCTCGAATCTCAATGTATACCCAGGCCTGCGCGTTTTAGAATATGCAACCAGTGTGAGCCATTCTACCTAGTAATCTTGAGATCAAAAGCAGTTCCTAAAGGTCTCCGAAAATGCAGCTATAAATGCCTTACAGTGGATGTAATACCTTCTATCTAAGCCGATTTACTGATCCATATCACTGCTCATACAGTTTGGGTAGACACCATTCGTTCATTTATAGGCCGCTTACGGTCATTAGAATTTTGCTATGTCCCCTCTACTCTGTCCAGAACAAACTGTTCCAGGCTGATCAGAAAATAATAGATCTGGAAAATAATACATATAATTGTTGCATAATCGCATCTTTTTGGTATAAATAATTTGCAGGGCCTTAGAATAGTAGTTTCTGTGGACCATATTAGCCTATTTGTACAACTAATTTGAAGATTAGTTGATATAGGCAAGCTCTACTGTATGTCTTCATAATGTAAGGACTCAGATAGTACTCTTCAGTGTGCAGATGTTTGCTAGAAGGCCATTTCGCACCATAGTTCTTTTTGACCCAGTTAACATTTCAGTGATTTCACACGGGCGAGTATTCCGTGCGGGTGCAATGCGTGAGTTGAACGCATTGCACCCGCACTGAATCCTGACCCATTCATTTCTATGGGGCTGTGCACATGAGCTGTGATTTTCACGCATCACTTGTGCGTTGCGTGAAAATCGCAGCATGCTCAATAGTCTGCGTTTTTCACGCAACGCAGGAGACATAGAAGTGAATGGGGCCGCGTGAAAACTGCAAACATCCGCAAGCAAGTGCGGATGCTGTGCGATTTTCGCGCATGGTTGCTAGGTGACGATCGGGCTGGGGACCCAATCTGTATTATTTTCCCTTATAACATGGTTATAAGGGAAAATAATAGCATTCTGAATACAGAATGCAAAGTAAAATCGTGATGGAGGGGTTAAAAATAAATGAACTCACCGAGTCCACTTGATCGCGTAGTTGCGGATCTCTGTCGTCTTCTGTAATGTTGAGCTGCCGGCTAAGTACCTGTAGTGACGTCACATCACATGATCCAATCACATGGTCCCTCACCATGGTGATGAACCATGTGATTTGGACCATGTGATGAGCACAGTGATGTCATCAAAGATACTATTCCTGTGCACAGCAAAGAAGACGACAGAAGAGATGCCGGCTGCGCGATCAAGTGGATTAAGGTGAGTTAAATTATTATTATTATTTTTTTAACCCCTCCAGCCCTATTGTACTATGCATTCTGTATTCAGAATGCTATTATTTTCCCTTATAACCATGTTATAAGGGAAAATAATACAATCTACAGAATACCTAACCTAATATGACGATTTTTCTCACGCGCGTGCAAAACGCATTACAATGTTTTGCACTTGCGCGGAAAAATCGCGCATGTTCCCGCAACGCACCCGCACCTTTTCCCGCAACGCCTGTGTGAAACCAGCCTTAGTGATTGTAAACTAAAACCATGTGCGAGTCAGACACAGAACAGGTGGAAATCTTTCTTTGTGTAGGCTTCACTCCTGGTTTTTGGCTCACAATTACTGATGAAAATCACGGATCAAACAGGAAAGTGTGAACTAGGCCTTAAGGCTGTGTTAGGTAGCCAGATTATGCAGGAGAGTGTCAGGAAGGAAACTTTCCTTCCCAGCAATTGTCTGCTTGTCAGCAGAGATCATCGGGTAATCGGCAGCAGTATTACACTGCCAGATTATCGCTAACGAATGTTACTACAAATGCTCATTAGTGATGATCTGGCTGACAATCTGCTCGTCTAATGCATCCTTTAGTTTGTGTTTACATTGTCCAAGTGACAGCAGAGCAGATTTACTAATACTGTCTGACGTTTATACAATGAAAAGTTATGCTACACCGTCTTAAAATGTGCAAGTTTTATCACTGTGGCGCATGCTGGATAATACATTTTGTGCCTCGTTAGACAATTTTGCCTACATTTTATACTACCTTTTTCTACCTTGTGTGCCAATTTTGGCACAATTTTGGTGCGTGTGGTCATGTATCAGCGAAACCATACCTCCTTATCGCCAAGTCCTGCCCTCCTGATAAATGTGGTACAAGGATGTCTTTGGCTCATATTAAAAGGATTATCTGCATTTTATAAAAAAAAATTATGGTTCCCCACCTTCATGTGATTCAATGATAATGTTGAACCTGCGCTACCCGGTGTAATTGGGTTGCAGCCACTTTCTGGATCACGTGCTGTACATTCGGCATGTGATCCCAGTCCAGTTACAATCCGCGATGTACCTGGGTTAAGTCTTGGGAGCAGTGAACAGTCGGCGCCCGAGGCTGCCTGACTGCGCAGGCGCAACTTGCGTACATTGCAGATTGTAACTGGGCTCGGATCACATGTCAAATTTATGGCACGTCATCCAAGTGCCCACAACCTAATTACACAGAGTGCTGCTCTGGCCCTGTTGGAATGTTTAAAATATTGTCACTGTTGAGGTCCATTCACACGACCGTATTTCTGGGTCCGCATCCATTCTAAAATTTTGCAGACCCATTCATTTCAATAGGGCCGCAAAAAATGCGGACAGCACACCGCATGCTGTCCACATCCGTAGTTCCGTTCATTGGTCCCTGGTGTCGGTGCTAAACAAAGGCCTATAAATTCAGGTAATTCCTAGGATAGTGCTAGCATGAAAGTAGAGCAGCAGCCACAGTACAGTTGTACCCGCAAATGAAAGTCTGGACATATGGTTGGGATGAAGTAAGAGGAGCGCCAGACTTTAAAGCTTTAATAGGATACCCATAAGATGCAGAGAAATAAGGCAGCATCAGAAGTGTCAGGAATACAACTACACTAAAAACTAAAAAAACTAAACTAAAAAAAACCACAACTTTTGTCTAGAAAAGCTGCTCCGGTTTTCCTATAGCATCCCCCTCTACTCTAAAGTCTAATGCTGCATTTACATGCAGCGATCGATCACCCAGTTGTTGGGAAGGAAGCGTTCCTTCCAGACAATTGTCTGCTCGTCAGTGGAGGTGAAGCGCTCATTTACATGCAGGGATAACCTCCACGTTATGAGGATGAGATGGCTATTGCGATTACTTGTGCCCATACAGAATCATTGTTTCTGGACAGCAGATTACTGTTTAAACAGCACAATCTTTTGCCCAGAAACGTCTATTGAGGTGTCTGCATGAAAGATCATTTCACCCAATGAACGATCGCTTTGTTCAACAGGTGATCTGCGGCATCTTTACACGTGCTGAATATCTGGAATGAACATTGGTATGAATGTCCATTCCAGATATTCAGCTTGAGTATTGGGCCGTGTATAGCAGGCTTATAGGGGTTATTGATGACCTATTGTCAGGATAGGTCATCAATAACTGTTCGGGGTTCTGACCCCTGACACTCCCGCCAATCAGCTGTTTGAAGAGGAGGGGGCGCTCCATGCTAGCTCTGCTTTCTCTCCATTACACGGCACGTTGTCTCGGAAGTGCAGTATAGTTACAAGTACTTGCTCCATTCACTTGAATGGAGCAAGTACTTGTAATTACACTACGCTGCCGCTCCACAGGAGACGACGTGTAGTGTAGTGTAGTGACCAAAAAGCGTCGCTTGCATGGAGCGCTGTCTCCTCTTCAAACAGCTGATTGGCGGGGGTACTTGGTGTTGGACGGCCGCCGATCAGATATTGATGACCTATCCTGATGATAGGTAATCAATTTATATGGAAGGACAAACCCTTTAATTTGATAAATCCAGAGTGAAAGCAACCACAGTGCTAACCGTACCCATTTTTCAAAACTGGAGTGAGTGTTGTAGGGTAGGTTCACATAAGTAAACCTGCATGCAACCTTTTTTTTTTTTTTCTGGCCGAAAGCCGGCATTTAGCCAGAAGCAGCTGGATCCCATTATAGTCGATAAGAACTGGTGGTGAATGGCAGGATCCAGTGAACTCCGGCAGGCTGTTCTCTGCCCGAGCTGCCTGCTGCATCAGGTACTACAAGAAAATTTAGACTGGCACGTTCTTATTCATAGTCATGGGTGCATATCCATAAAGCAAACCTAGTTGATAAAAAAAATAAAAATAATGGCTGCACACACATATAAGCAGTAAAGCTGAGAAATGGGGATCATTCTAAATTCAAGTGGTTCTATACCTACTATAAATGGATCAATGGAAGCTCTTAGCGCACATTTTGATCAAAGACTGAGCAAATGCCCATCTGCCTGTGGCTTCTGAGCAAAGTACAAATGTAGCTGGTTCCTACACTGCCCTCAAAATGTGGATTTGGATAAGTCCAAGAGAGGCGGTATATTAGTGATAGGGACCAGTCTGCGGAAGCCACCTTGACGCCTGGTGGATGGGCCCGACACGCGTTTGATCAAAATGTGCGCTAAGAGCTTCCATTGATCCATTTATAGTAGGTATAATACCACTTGAATTTAGAATGCTCCCCATTCATTTTACTGTTGCATCAGGTAGACGCAAGTGTGAACTCGCCCTAAAAATGTAAAAAGTCACAACATTTTTGCACAAGAAACCAAAAAGTTGCAAACCCCAGATTTTGTGACTTTTTGCTGACAGAATTCTGCCGTGTAGGGCATTATAAATTTACCTCAAAACTATCTGAGGTCTGTTAAAATAATAAAAACTTACCTCATCTTCACAAGCCCACCTTCAATCCAGCATTGCTACCTTGTCCTAGTGGGGGAAAACTTTCAAATTACTGCAAAAATATTGCATGCACCATAATTTGAGACTTAATACCACAAAATTGGAGCAGATCACTTGATAAACTCCCCCAGTGTCTATTATTTAATCTCACTTTTTATGGTTCCATTTGCTCTTTACACATGTGATTATATACCTATCGTCTGTTCATCTTTTAGGGGCTATTCACACGTCCGCAAAATGGGTCCGCATCCGTTCCGCAATTTTGAGGAGCGGGTGCAGACCCATTCATTCTCAATGGTGCCGGAATGTGCAGTCCGCATCCGGGGATCTGCACTTCTGCATTTGCGGATCCGCACTTCCGCATCCGTGCTTCCGTTTCCGCCAAAAAATAGAACAGGTCCTATTCTTGTCCGCAATTGCGGACAAGATTAGGCATTTTCTATTATAGTGCCGGTGATGTGCGGTCTGCAAATTGCGGAATGCACATTGCCAGTGGCCGTGTTTTGTGGACCCTTATAGAAGTATATCCTCTTTCACATTTTTCCTCTGCAGCACTGAGCACAGTTGTTTCTTCTGTCACTGCAGCCCCCACAGTACTAACACTCCCTCCAGTTCATTCCCCTAAGAGTTACAGAAACTGTCTCCCCCCCCCCCCCCCATCTTTAAATTAGAAATGAAATGTCGGCCATCTTTTTTCCTAATTTTTCTTTCCTTTTAATGCACCCGATCCTCCAGGTTTTTTTTTTCCTTTCAATTAGGCCATCAAACTAGTGGTGACAGTTCAATTATTTAAATGCCGAGTGCTTATTTTTTAATAACCCTTAAGAAAAAGGAACGTCAGAAAAGTCAGCTAGATTGAAGGCACAACTCCTAAGGGGAGACAGAGGCAAGGTAGTTTCTGACACATTACAGGAGTTTCCTCTGCCACTTCTGGAGCCGCATTCCGCATATAATCAGCATGTGCAGGCACTCTGAATATGGATGCTTCTGAATTTTCAAAGGATCTTCATTACCAGCCATTACTTCAGTGTTCCAGCCGCATCACTGACAGGAGTTACGTCTCCTTTACCGCGGGGGAAGAGTTTTTCTTTTTTTTCTTTTTAGTAAATTTTCTTTGTGCTCTTTCATCTGTCTCCTGTTAGTCAGCAGAGGCTTCTTATTGGTTTGTTTTTTCATAAATACATGCAGAATACCTGATCGGGATGAGAAAGCATATTCTTATAAAAGGCTTATTCATTTTCTGTCTGACAAAAGGGAAGATAAGAGGAAGTTACTTTTTATGTCGAGGTGTAGTAAGGTTCAAAATTTTGGAAGCGTCACTGGTCCTTTTACGTGGGCTTTCGGGTCCATGCCTCTGCCCCGTAAAAAGATAGAACATGTTCTATCTTTGGCCATATGTTGCAGATCGTGAACCCATTCAAGTCAATGAGTCCACATCTTCAAACAGAGTGCACCTGGCCAGTGCCCGTGCGTTGCGGCTCCCTATTTGCGATACACAGCATGGGCAGCCATTAAGTGTTCATTTATTTCTGACTAAAATACTGACATGAATAAAGCCAAAAGTTGGCCATAATCTGGCTTTAGGAAAGCTGGGCAAATGCTTGGCCCCACTAGCCTTGCAATGCCAAATGTTGTTTCCCCCCCCTCTCCATGTAGAGGTGCCACGTAGTGACTGTATTCCTGAAACAGAATCCAACAGATCTGCTGGGTTCTATAAAGGAGACAGTCGCTCTAGAGTCACAACTAGTGCTAGGGCTGCTTCAGTAATGTCATATCATTCCCAGATGGAAAGAGTGTAGTGGATTTAGTTTTAGGCCTCATGCACACGACAGTTGTTTTTTGCGATCCGTTTTTTTTCCCACAGATCCCTAATAAATACCTATCCTTGTCCGCAAATGTGAAAAAAGTAGGACATGCACTATTTTTTTTGCTGAAGAGAAACACTGACAACGGACACGGAACACAAACTGATGAACTATCAGCATGTTTTTGATGACCCATTGAAATGAATGGGTCCCCATCCTATCCGCAAAAAAAACGGAACGGAGGCCGAGAAAAACAACGGTCGTGTGCATTAGGCCTTAGGCCTCATGCACACGACCGTTGTTGTCTTCCGTTCCGCAAAATGGGGTTCCGTTGTTTCGTGATCCGTTTCCGTTTTTGTTTCCGTGTGTCTTCATTTTATTTTTGGAGGATCACCAGACATGAAGGAAAGTCAAAAAAAAATAATCTAAGACAGGTTTGCCATGCAAATGATAGGAAAAAAACGGGCGTGGACGCGGATGACAATCTTGTGTGCCTCCGTGTTTTTTAGCAGTCCCATTGACTTGGGTCCGCGAACCGTTTTCCGCGACAATAATAGGACAGGTTATATTTTTTTGACGGACTGGAACCACGGATCACGGACGCGGATGACAAACGGTGCATTAGGCGAGTTTTCAACTGACCCATTGAAAGTCAATGGGTCCGCAGAAAATCACGAAAAACGGCACAACGGACACGGAATAAAACAACGGTCGTGTGCATGAGGCCTTAGGCAGAGGACAGTGGAGGGTTAAATCAATGAATAGAGGGACAGTGAGTGGGCATATGTGCAGTAGTAGTGATACAGTGTGTGATATAGACACCTAGTGCCTGAATTGTGTGTGTATAGAAGACACTCTGTATCAGTGTGCTTGAGCTGGTAGCCACATTGTATCGGACTGAGCAATGTAGGCTTTATAATATGCAAGGCAATTGACAAGAGAATGCAGATAATGTGGTCTATCTGAGCAGCACTAACATTTAATAGAATAGCATTGGTAGCACACATCTCAGCCCAAATACAACTGGTGTATTTGCACCCCCACCCAATATAATATCTGCTGAGTAGTAAGAGAGTGTGTAAAGAAAGCACTACATAGTGTAAATAGACTAAGAGGTGTGACGGCAAATAAATACTAACACCACACAAACTAAATAAGAATAGTGTTTAAATAAACACAAAAAGGAGAGTTCATGCACACCTCTCCCTCCAGTTATTAATAGCCATTGGTGACCCTGTTCCACTGTCCTCTGATAGTTTTATTTACACATGAGTTTCCTTTTTTTCACATTTATAAGGTTTTAAGGATGACAAAAAAAGGCCTCATGCACACGACCGTTGTGTGCATCCGTGGCCGTTGTGCCGTTTTCAGTTTTTTTTTCGCGGACCCATTGACTTTCAATGGGTCCGTGGATAAATCGGAAAAAGCACCGTTTTGCGGCCGCATCCGTGATCCGTGTTTCCTGGCCGTCAAAAAAATATGACCTGTCCTATTTTTTTTGACGGACAACGGTTCACGGACCCATTCAAGTCAATGGGTCCGTGAAAGAACACGGATGCACACAAGATTGGCATCCGCGTCCGTGATCCGTGGCCGTAGGTTACTTTCATACAGACGGATCTGAAGATCCGTCTGCATAAAAGCTTTTTCAGAGATGAGTTTTCACTTCGTGAAAACTCAAATCCGACAGTATATTCTAACACAGAGGCGTTCCCATAGTGATGGGGACGCTTCTAGTTAGAATATACTGCGAACTGTGTACATGACTGCCCCCTGCTGCCTGGCAGCACCCGATCTCTTACAGGGGGCTGTGATCCGCACAATTAACCCCTCAGGTGCTGCACCTGAGGGGTTAATTGTGCATATCATAGCCCCCTATAAGAGATCAGGGGCTGCCAGGCAGGAGGGGGCAGACCCCCTCCCTCCCCAGTTTTAATTTCATTGGTGGCCAGTGCGCCCCCCCCCCGGCCCCCCTCCCTCTATTGTAATATCATTGGTTGCCAGTGTGCGGCCTCCCCCGGCCCCCCTCCCTCCCTTTATTGTATTATCATTGGTGGCCAGGGTGCGGCCCCCCCTCTATTGTATTAATATCATTGGTGGCCAGTGTGCGGCCTCCCCCCCCCGATCATTGGTGGCAGCGGAGAGTTCCGATCGGAGTCCCAGTTTAATCGCTCTGGGGCTCCGATGGGTAACCATGGCAACCAGGACGCTACTGCAGGCCTGGTTGCCATGGTTACTTAGCAATATTACAATATTAGAATCATCATACTTACCTGCTGCGCTGTCTGTGACCGGCCGGGAGCTCCTCCTACTGGTAAGTGACAGATCATTAAGCAATGCGCCGCACAGACCTGTCACTTACCAGTAGAAGGAGCTCCCGGCCGGTCACAGACAGCGCAGCAGGTAAGTATGATGCTTCTAATATTGTAATTTTGCTAAGTAACCATGGCAACCAGGCCTGCAGTAGCGTCCTGGTTGCCATGGTTACCGATCGGAGCCCCAGCGATTAAACTGGGACTCCGATCGGAACTCTCCTCTGCCACCAATGTTCGGGGGGGGGGGGGGGAGAGAGGGGAGGCCGCACACTGGCCACCAATGATATTACAATAGAGGGAGGGGGGCTGGGGGGGGGCGCACACTGGGCCACCAATGATATTACAATAGAGGGAGGGGGGGGGCCGCACACTGGCCAGCAATGATATTCAAACTGGGGAGGGAGGGGGGTCTGCCCCCTGCTGCCTGGCAGCCCCTGATCTCTTACAGGGGGCTATGATATGCACAATTAACCCCTCAGGTGCAGCACCTGAGGGGTTAATTGTGCAGATCACAGCCCCCTGTAAGAGATCGCAGGGGGCAGTCATGTACACAGTTCGTAGTATATTCTAACTAGAAGCGTCTGTGTTAGAATATACTGTCGGATATGAGTTTCACGATCTAACTCATATCAGACAGTATATTCTAACATAGAGGCGTTCCCATGGTGATGGGGACGCTTCAAGTTAAAATATACCATCGGATTGGAGAAAACTCCGATCCGATGGTATAATAGGGACTCCTGACTTTACATTGAAAGTCAATGGGGGACGGAGCCGTTTGAAATTGCACCATATTGTATCAACGTCAAACGGATCCGTCCCCATTGACTTGCATTGTAATTCAGGACGGATCCGTTTGGCTCCGCACGGCCAGGCGGACACCAAAACGACTTTTTTTTCATGTCCGTGGATCCTCCAAAAATCAAGGAAGACCCACAGACGAAAAAATGGTCACTGATCACGGACCAACGGAACCCCGTTTTGCGGACCGTGAAAAAATTCGGTCGTGTGCATGAGGCCTAAAGATGTAGTTTTTAATTTGTACATATATTGGGTTGGGACCCCTAAAGGGATTTCTTTTTGGTCAGTTGACCGTTTTTTACGTATGAGCTGTATACTCAAGGATAGGATATTTTTATTCAAGACGAAATACTAAATTTTCTATGCATTGAGGCAGTAAAACATTTTTCAGAGCTATACATTTGAAAGCTATACAGAGCTTTCAAATCACATTTTGTGTCTTCCTACTGTGTCCGAGAGGGCCTTCTGTGTTTATCCTGCGCTTTCCGCTTTATGATCTATTGCATTCACATATAGGACCGGGTGGTAGGAGTGAGAACTGGGAGGGTGGGTTGTAATTCATCATATATATTAATTTCACATTGTGAATGTTGACTTGAAAATCTAGCTTTTTGTTAAAGGGAACCTGTCACCAGGATTTTGGGTATAGAGCTGAGGACATGGGTTGCTAGATGGCCACTAGCACATCCGCAATACCCAGTCCCCATAGCTCCGTGTGCTTTTATTGTGTAAAAAAAACGATTTGATACATATGCAAATTAACCTGAGATGAGTCCTGTAGGTGAGATGTCGGGGACCGGACTCATCTCAGGCAATTTGCATATGTATCAAATCTTTTTTTTTTTGTTTTTTTTTAACGCAATAGAAGCACACAGAGCTATGGGGACTGGGTATTGCGGATGTGCTGGCGGCCATCTAGCAACCCATGTCCTCAGCTCTATACCCAAAATCCCAGTGACAGTTTCCCTTTAAGGCAAGTTAATGAATATCAAAAGACTTTACAGAAGAAAAGAAATGTATATATTTCATTTGTGCCTTTTTTTTATTACTTTACAAATAACAGTATAGTCCATTGAACGCTGGAGTCGCGCTCTCTAGGTGTAAAGTAACTAAATTCTGCAGCAAACATAGTGTGGTGAAAGTTTCCAGCCACTGGTTGAAAACGAAATTGGAAAACTGTCTGCAGATCTTTAAAGAGTCTCCTGATCTGGTTTCTGTTCAGACATGCAATTGAAGCACAATTAAAGTGCAGTATACACTACATACTGCTATTGTTAACAGTTGGCTTGAAACTCAAGCTTAATGGAGGAGTGAATTGCAAAATTGCTGAGAACAGAGTGGTTTTAATGTATTTTCTCTCAACAGCCTGCAGTTAAGACTTCCCAATTTAAAAAAAGAAATACTTTTCTTCTCTTGTGAAGACATTCGCTCTATAAGCACGAGATGCACACATACCGTTAAGTGCATATAAGCACTTAAGAGATTGTAAAATATAAATGACTTTTGGCTCTTTATAACTTAATAGCAGAAGGACCCAGCTTTGCTCCGGTATATTTCATCTATTTCATTTAATGTTTGTGTGTGTCGTTAAAAGATATCGACAGTATCCCCCATAACAGTGACCTCTACAGCACCCCGCCTCTTAACACTGACCCCCCCCCCCCCACAGTGCCCCGCCACTTTAAAATGGGACCGCCACAGCAGTCTATCCCTTTAACTTGGACCTTCACAGCAGGCCGCCCCTTTAACTGAGTTTCACAGCACCCCACTCTCTTGACCGTGACCTTCTCAGGCGCCCACCCCCTTAACAGTGACCTCCACAGTGCCCCGCTGCCTGAACAGTGACCTCCACAGTGCCCCGCTGCCTGAACAGTGACCTCCACAGTGCCCCGCTGCCTGAACAGTGACCTCCACAGTGCCCCGCTGCCTGAACAGTGACCTCCACAGTGCCCCGCTGCCTGAACAGTGACCTCCACAGTGCCCCGCTGCCTGAACAGTGACCTCCACAGTGCCCCGCTGCCTGAACAGTGACCTCCACAGTGCCCCGCTGCCTGAACAGTGACCTCCACAGTGCCCCGCTGCCTGAACAGTGACCTCCACAGTGCCCCGCTGCCTGAACAGTGACCTCCACAGTGCCCCGCTGCCTATTTTCAGCGTTTTTCACGCAACACAGGCCCCCATAGAAATTAATGGGAATGTGTGAAAATCGCAAGCAAGTGCGAATACGGTGGGATTTTTTTATTTTATTTTCATGCATGGTTGCTAGGAGATGATAAAGGCAACCCCGGACCCCATTAAAGTGTATTCACTGTATTATTTTCCCTTATAACATGATTATAAGGGAAAATAATAGCATTCTTAATACAGAATGCTTACTAAAATGTTGCTTGAGGGGTTAAAAAAATATATATATTAACTCACCTCATTCACTTGTTCGCGCAGCCGGCATAGTTTTTTCTTTCTTCTTTCAGGACCTGCAAATGGACCTTTGACGTAATCGCGCTTACCACATGGTGAGCGCGATTACGTCATCAAAGGTCCTTTGGCAGGTCCTGAAAGATGAAGAAAGACTATGCCGGCAGCGCGAACAAGTGGATGAGGTGAGTTAATATATTATTTTTTTTAACCCCTCAAGCGACATTTTAGTAAGCATTCTGTATTAAGAATGCTATTATTTTCCCTTATAATCATGTTATAAGGGAAAATAATAAAATGAATAGAACACCTAACCCAAACCCGAACTTCAGTGAAGATGTCAGAGTTCGCGTCTGAGTACCACATTCAGTTTTTTCTCACGCGCTTGCAAAACACATTGCACTCGCGTGGGAAAAACTTAACATCGGATCGCAATCGCAGTCAAAAGTGACTGAAATTGCGTGCCTACTCACGCGTTTTTCCCGCAATGCATACGCGATGCATCCGGAGCAAATTCAGGACGCCTGTGTGAAAGAGGCCTAACAGTGACCACCTCAGCAATTGCCCCTTTAATAGTGGCCCCTGCCCCCTTAACAGTGACCTCCACAGCGCTTTGCCCCCTTAATGCTAGGGCTACACGACGACATGTGTTGCTCAGCATTTTGTCTCAACAATTTTTATAATGATAGGCTTTGGTGTCGCACTGCGGCATGTGACATACTGCGACTGCGACACGACAGTCGCAGCATGTCTCAGTGCAACACCAAAGCCTATCATTATAAAAATTGTCGTGCGACACATGTAGCAGTGTAGTTGGGCCCTATGTGTCGTGCGACTTATTGTCGTCGTGTAGCCCTAGCCTAAAGCTGACCTACAGCAGTGAAGAAAAATGGCTGAGTTGTTATGGAAACCTGGAGTAAAACTGTGTGTATGTGGAGACTAAGGACCTGTGAGCTTGCATGCCTGTATTGACTAATGCAGGTTATATTTTCTGGGAATATCTCAGGAATGGTACGTCCTAGAGAGCTGAGGGATGTGTATACCAAGTTTCGTTGAAATCGATGGTTGCGTTTTGGAGTGAACGCAGAACATACATACATCTATACATACATTACATACATATATATACATCCTTCTCTATATATAGATGATTCCAGTTTGTACAAAAGGACCCGATAGACAAAATATTTGTAAAGTGTACTGTACGTATTTGAGAAGCTTGTAAATCTACCTGGAAGCTGTAAGGTTAAAATATGGAAGACCTGTTATTTTGCTGCTCCATGCTTGGTGTGCCATGTCCGGAGAGGCTTCTAACCTCTGAACATCTCAGCAGACATGGCACTTCATCTCGGCACATGCTCATTACTCTAGGGAATGCAGAGACCCAAAACAGCAGCTCAACTGGAAAGAAAATAAATTTGAAAATAAATAATAGGAAACGAGTAGAACAAATGGGATTCTAACCCCTGGATCTTTGGGGCCATATTGTAGGATATTTGGTATGAGAAATCATTCTATTAAATTTTTTATATAATAATTTATTTTGTAGGTGGACTGTATAGACAGTAGTTCATTTCACATGAGCTATCTTTGTGTGTTGTCTAGTAGACTTTTTTCGTGCAAAGAGGTGGTTTTTAGTGTATAAAACGTGTGAAAAATGGCACTAAAAACCTTTGTGAATGGGCCCTATAGCTTCTGCCAAGGCATGCCTCAGACTGCACTACATGTATAGTGATGTTTAATATCTATTAGATTAACATTATTGTTATCTTAACCCCCATCTTAAAGGGAATCTGTTACCTATTTTGACCATATAATACTGTTACCATAGCAATGTGCAATAAAGTACCTTCATTCCAGCATGTGTCTTCTTTCTTTTATTCAACTTTTCATTCAGATGAAAAAGCCATTTTTCGGATATGCTAATTAAGCCTCAAGGTGCCCAGAGGGGCGTTATTACTCTCCTCTAGTGCCCAGTAACGCCCCCCTGCAGTGCCCAGCCCGCCTTTCTTCCAAGCCCAGCATGCCTCCTAAGAAATAAATGTCCTCCCACATACTTGCCGAACGGCGCCGCCCCCTCCACTACCTCATGTAATTTATTCGCTGCACCGTCCTTGCGTCCTTCTCTTGGCCTCCGAAATCCCGCGCAGGCGCAGTATCGCTGAGTGCCTGCACCTGTACGATACTCCTGCTCCTATGGGCAACAGCCTCAATAGTGTCACTGGGCATGCGCCGAGCCCAGTGACGTAATCAGAGCGCTGTTGCCTCAGGAGCTGGAGTATCGTGCAGGCACTCAGCGATACTGCGCCTGCGCAGGATTTCAGAGGCCAAGAGAGGAGGACGCAAGGACGGTACAGTGAATAAATTACATGAGGTAGTGGAGGGGGCGGCGCCGTTCGGCAAGGATGTGGGAGGACATTTATTTCTTAGGAGGCGTGCTGGGCTAGGAAGAAAGGCGGGCTGGGCACTGCAGGGGGGCGTTACTGGGCACTAGAGGAGAGTAATAACGCCCCTCTGGGCACCTTGAGGCTTAATTAGCATATCAGAAAAATCGCTTTTTCATCTGAATGAAAAGTTGAATAAAAGAAAGAAGACACATGCTGGAATGAAGGTACTTTATTGCACATTGCTATGGTAACAGTTTTATATGGTCAAAATAGGTGACAGATTCCCTTTAACCCCTTGGAGGCACACGCTTACTAGTTCTTTGCCATTTAGATGCCATGAGAAATTGTGTAACGTGGAGCGTGACTCCAGCAATTTCCTGATGTGCTGTACTATATTGTACTGTATAAAGATATATTGTTACTCATGTACGCTGCTCTTTCCTCGTCACAGTCTTTTGTACAAAGTCGCATAGCAATGAAGCAGAGCAGTGAACCCCAAAGACGCATAGCAATGAAGCATAGCAGTGAACCCCATTATATGTTAATGGATTACCTCGTGGACCATTGTAACCTGTTGTGTGATGGATCCACCAAGACATTGCCGTTTCAATTTTTAGCAGACACCACAGCACAGATGTGAACAGAGCTTTAAATGGATGTAAATCTTATAGTAGAAATCAGACGCTGCATGTAGTGCTCAGACATGATGTGAACAGAGCCTTAGCCTTCCAGAAGTTGCTCTTTGTTGGCCTGAGATGTTGGATCGAACACAAGGTTATTAACGCTGGATACTTTTATTTCCCTGACTCTGAAACCCCATGGCTGAATTTCCATCTCAATGAATGCTGTGCCATGAAGCTTGCCCAAACTCATTCAATTTCAGATGACGACATTCCAAATGTCACAGCGCCCTCCATCCACAGTCACTACACTTATTGACTTCCTTCCCTGAAGGGGTCTTTCTGCTTGGCCTTTTCTGCAGATTTCCCCCCTCTCTGGTATAAGGGGCTCTGGTTCAGGTAGACATAACACACTCGTGTCACTGATCTGGACAAACATTTCTTGCTTGAGAAGTAAAGGCTGCTTGTAATTTTTCTTAAAACCCTATTTAAAATGAGAAATTGTGTAACGTGGAGCGTGACTCCAGCAATTTCCTGATGTGCTGTACTATATTGTACTGTATAAAGATATATTGTTACTCATGTACGCTGCTCTTTCCTCGGCACAGTCTTTTGTACAAAGTCGCAGAGCTGAGCGCAGACAATGGCTGACCAGCCTAGCTGGGGAAATATCCTTAGTGTCATTGTTTCTAGGCTAATCCCTTTCACTTTCAGCCTGCCTTCAACCACTGATAGAGAACATGAACAATGGGAGGATTTTGTTCGGCTTTTCCCTCTTGAGAATTCTTCAGATAATCCGGCCTTGAAACTCACTTCAGATTAATTGCTTTATGACTTTTTTAAAGTGACCGTTCCCGAACAATGAATTGGTGATGCTCACTTTATATTTCACATGTTGCATTTTGATGCTTATTATTTGTTTCGTTTTGCAGCTCAATCTGTAGTGGTCCAGACCAAATGCCCTCTGGGTATCTGTCGTAGCGTCTACAGTGCAATTATTATTGTCATTATAGTGCGTCTGTTGTTAGCAGCCAGGGAGAAGGTGAGTTTTTTTCCTTCCTGAAGGAGACTCCAACGGACAAAGACTCAGTCTCCTCCTCATTGCTCCGGTGCTAAAATTAGCATACCAGGCGGGAGAATACAACGGGGGCCACAGCGGGCGAACGGAGTGGCGCCCAGAAAGAATAGTAAGTGCAGTTAGATCCCTGCACTGTGCCCTACATATCCTGATACTTAGTTTATAATGTCTGGACTCATGAAAGGTCCTCTTTAAACAGAATCAAAGGGGATAACCATTCAGTCACTTAAAAATACCTTTACAATACAGCAGATTAGTTCCTTGCACAAATGGTGTTCCCGCTACCCTTGGTGCGTGAAAGATCCCCTCCAGCCGCACAGCCACTCCCTCTGAAGTTTGATTAATAGGACCAGACATTGGTGCAGTGACAACGACGCATGCGCAGTAGAGCCTGGAGTCTCTGCTAGGAAGAAATCAAGTCCGCTGCATGGTGCTAGCGCAACAAGATGGTGCCAGGAAATATGACATAGCTACTGCCTAGCCCTGCCAATCAACCCTCATAGGTCATGGTTAGGTGGCTTATAGAGAGAATCTTCTGTGCACCAAGGGTAGCGGGAATGCTCTTTGTGCAGGGAACAGCTGATTTGCATATTTGTGAAAAGTCATATTTTGGCACAATGGAGAAATACATTTTTTAAGAAAAGACATGATTTACTTCAAGTGAGCAACGTCTATTTGTCAGTGTTCTTGGTTTATTACAGCTGCTTCTGACGACAGGTTACCTTTAAGGCTGAATTTACATGAACATATTCAATCTGTGAAACACTGCATTTCATGGACTGAACCCTCCTGAGATCACGGCATAATGATTTCTAATCCTGTGTGTTCCTTCCTGACCATGACTGTACTGAATTGTACTGATGTCTTTGAGTACAGTTCAGTACAGCTGTGTTTGGGCAGGAACACACAACATTATAAGTCATTATAATGCTATGAGTTCATGTCACAGGAGCAGTGTTCAGTCCATGAAATAATGCAATCACATGGAACGTGTGAAATTTGACCTAAAGGGGTTGTAGAGGAACACAAACACGTCTTTATTCTGGAAACAATTGCACGCCTGTTCTTGAGTGCTGTCTGCAATTTAACTCCATTGATGTGAATATACAGTTGCAAGAAAAAGTATGTGAACCCTTTGGAATTATATGGATTTCTGTAAAAATTGGTCATAAACTGTGATCTGATCTTCATCTAAGTCACAACAATAGACAATCACAGTCTGCTTAAACTAATAACACACAAATAATTAAATGTTACCATGTTTTTATTGAACACACCTTGTAAACATTCACAGTGCAGGTGGAAAAAGTATGTGAACCCCTAGACTAATGACATCTCCAAGAGCTAATTGGAGTGAGGTGTCAGCCAACTGGAGTACAATCAATGAGATGAGATTGGAGGTGTTTGTTACAGCTGCCATGCCCTATAAAAAACACACACCAGTTCTGGGTTTGCTTTTCACAAGAAGCATTGCCTGATGTGAATGATGCCTCGCACAAAAGAGCTCTCAGAAGACCTATGATTAAGATTTGTTGACTTGCATAAAGCTGGAAAGGGTTATAAAAGTATCTCCAAAAGCCTTGCTGTTCATCAGTCCACGGTAAGACAAATTGTCTATAAATGGAGAAAGTTCAGCACTGCTGAGGAGTGACCGTCCTGTAAATATGACTGCAAGAGCACAGCACAGACTGCTCAATGAGGTGAAGAAGAATCCTAGAGTGTCAGCTAAAGACTTACAAAAGTTTCTGGCATATGCTAACATCCCTGTTGGCGAATCTACGATAAGTAAAACACTAAACAAGAATGGATTTCATGGGAGGATACCACAGAGGAAGCCACTGCTGTCCAAAAAAAACATTGCTGCATGTTTACAGTTTGCACAAGAGCACTTGGATGTTCCACAGCAGTACTGGCAAAATATTCTGTGGACAGATGAAACATAGTTGAGTTGTTTGGAAGAAACACACAACACTATGTGTGGAGAAAAAGAGGCACAGCACACCGACATCAAAACCTCATCCCAACTGTGAAGTATGGTGGTGGAGGCATCATGGTTTGCTGCGTCAGGGCTTGGACGGATTGCTATCATTTTGCTAGACATTTTGCAGGAGAACTTAAGGCCATCTGTCCACCAGCAGAAGCTCAACAGAAGATGGGTGTTGCAACAGGACAACGACCCAAAGCATAGAAGTAAATCAACAACAGAATGGCTTAAACAGAAGAAAATATGCTTTCTGGAGTGGTCCAGTCAGAGTCCTGACCTCAACCCAATTGAGATGCTGTGGCATGACCTCAAGAAAGCGATTCACACCAGACATCCAAAGAATATTTCTGAACTGAAACAGTTCTGTAAAGAGGAATGGTCAAGAATTACTCCTGAGCGTTGTGCACGTCTGATCTGCAACTACAGGAAACGTTTGGTTGAAGTTATTGCTGCCAAGGAGGTTCAACCAAGTATTAAATCCAAGGGTTCACATGCTTTTTCCACCTGCACTGTGAATGTTTACATGGTGTGTTCAATAAAAACATGGTAACATTTAATTCTTTGTGTGTTATTAGTTTAAGCAGACTGTGATTGTCTATTGTTGTGACTTAGATGAAGATCAGATCACATTTTATGACCAATTTGTGCAGAAATCCATATCATTCCAAAAGGTTCACAATTCACATACTTTCTCTTGCAACTGTAGTTGAGCTGCGATACCACACACAAGCTGTGGACAGATGGGTCACCGTTTTTGGAGGAAAGTAGCCATGTTTTTCTAATCTAAACCACCCCTTTGAAAAAGTTGGCCCTCAAACAATGTTTACATCCTGTCGATAGATAATAATCTCTGGAGGTACATGCCAGCGGATCTAATATTTTTTTTTTTTTAAAAGTGGTTGTCTGATGTTTATGGATGGACCATGGTCCCACTGCAGCCAACATGTATGGTTGGGTGATGGCCATAAACACAGCCTACGAACAGCAGTTGTCCTCATGTAAACTGACTAGTTCTCTATAATTACAGTACTTATAACTGGTATTACAGGGATGACTGATACCATAGGGTCATCTGCCCAGGTAGCAGCATTGTTACATCTGTCAGATTGTATAGGTGGGCTGTTCCGTAAGTGATAAAAGGCTCGCCTTTTAATCTGTAGGAAATTTTACAGGACTCGTAATAAATGAACGTACAAAGCTATTTTAATTCACAGAAGCTGACACAATAGTTCCCTGAAGAAATGAAGTATTTCTGGATGTGTCTTAGGAGGGCAATGTACACATGGCTTCCGATTATGGCATCATGAGCGTGTCTAGCCAGATATGCTTAAATTCCTGCCTCAGGGAGAAATAAGTAAGTGCCCTTCCATCTCAATGGTATACTAGGCATGTTGTACTCTCCAACATTGCAGATGGGGAGTCGTAATTGAAAACACATGTAGTGTAAATCACCTTTGTGAAAAACCTGTCGAAAAATTTATGTGTGCTGGGAGCACATCCCCCTCTTGTGCGTGGCCTGTTTCCAGCTCTACATTTCTCAGATTATTTTCTTTTGTATCGTTTTGCGTATTTTTACTTCATGCTTCATTATGTTGTGCCGTTCTGACCCCCATTGGGGTTAAAGCCGGCTTTCAGATCTTGTGCAGGTTCTGCCTTACAGGCCCCAGCTGTAATGAAACGGTTCCTTTCGTCTGCTCGGCATGGCTGATTTAGGTAATCTGAGCTGACAGGCTGTCTTTGTAGGGAGAAGTTTGGAGGACTGTGACAGGTTTAACAGTTCCAAGCTCTGACACCTCACTCCCTTGGAATGTGAATGGTTATGCAGGTATTTTTCTGGGTTAACACTGTGCGTTATATTCCCATCTCACACTTCTCTGGTTGCCAGATATAGAGCTTCCTGCCTGGACTTCTATACTGACCCTCTGGAGCTGTGTTGCTGCGTTCTCTGGTAGTTGGTCCAGAACGTTACCCTCCGGATCCCTGTTGGACCTTTTGTGGTCGCCCACCTGGGTGTATGTGTTTGTCTGTATTGTCTGTCCTCTCCCTGGTGTTTCCCTCTTAGTGTCAGTGGTGCGGACTAGCGATCCCACCGGCCCGTTCACTATCTAGGGCTCATTCTAGGGAAAGCCAGGGTTTAGGCACGTGATTGCCGCACGGGTGAGGAACCCGTCTAGGGACGTCAGGGCAGTCAGGTGCCAGCCGCAAGGTGAGTCAGGGGTCACCACCTTTCCCTCTCCCTTGGGCAGGGCTTTCCCTTTTCCCTCCCTGTGCGTGACGCCGGTCATTACATATACCAATAAAAGTTACATTTTAGCGTATCCCACACCTTCCGTGATCCCGATTTACGATTAGGGCCCTAAAAATTGCGATAACAATATGTGATGCAATATTTTAAGGGAATTGTGATAGAGGTCTATTTGCACTGTTATGGAGGGGATCTGTGGATGACACTGTTATGAAGGGGATCTGTGGATGGCACTGTTATGGAGGGGATCTGTGGATGACACTGTTATGAAGGGGATCTGTGGATGATGCACTGTTATGGAGGGGATCTGTGGATGATGCACTGTTATGGAGGGGATCTGTGGATGATGCACTGTTATGGAGAGGATCTGTGGATGATGCACTGTTATGGAGAGGATCTGTGGATGATGCACTGTTATGGAGAGGATCTGTGGATGATGCACTGTTATGGAGGGGATCTGTGGATGATGCACTGTTATGGAGGGGAATCTGTGGATGATGCACTGTTATGGGGGATGTGTGTTATGACACATAGGGCCATGAGGGGGGCCAGCATAAGATGCTATATGTGTGAATGACACACATATAGCATATTATGCTGGCCCCTCTCATGGCCCTATGTGTCACAGCATTACTTTATTAATATCTCCTCATGTGTCCTAAACCGCACACATAACTTACTGCTGAAACAATTGCTCTCCTATTGATAAAATCACCAGCCTCTGTACTCACTGTGAATGCACTGCAACGAGCGGGCCGGCCGGCGTATGACTTCAGTCAGTCGTGCTCCTGCTTAATTAATGAAGTGGGAGGAGCGTGACTGACTGAGTGACGTTAGTCATGCGCCGGCCCGCCCGCTCGTTGCAGTGCATTCATAGTGAGTACAGAGGCTGGTGATTTTATCAATAGGAGAGCGATTGTTTCAGCAGTAAAGAAAGACTTTGCATACAAAGACTTGCCTCCAGCCCCTCCCCCGCACTGTAACTGATGTATCGCTGGCCACGCTGTGCAGCATAGCGGCCGGCGATACATCAGTGTCAGCCACGTAAAAAGTCAACTATCGCTTCATGAGACGCACAGTGTGTCTTATAAAGCGAAAAATAATCGCAGCATTTTTGGGTCGGCCAAATCGCCATATCGCAATCGGTGATTATCGCGATACGATTGCTTTGGCGATATATCGTGCAGGCCTAATGCAAACACACCACTTTTCTACCCTGCAAAGTCTGTCAATTCAGTCTGGAAGTGTCTTCCAGAGGTATGGCTTTAGTTTAAGGGGTTATCCAGGATTAGTAAAATGGGTCTTAAAAAAATAAAATAAATAAAAATAAAACAAAAATAAACTTGAATAGGGCTTTGTTGCAATTTCAAATGCTTGTTCGACAGCCAGCTATCTCTTTTTATTGGCCGAGTGTGCATATGTAGCGAATGGTGAGATGGAACAAATATGCCACTGGGCAGCAGCTTATCTCCCCGAGAATTAAAGGATAACTTTTTTTTTATTTTTTTATTTTTTTATTTGCTAGTTTGAGGTAGGCATGTATACCTGAGTTAGTCTGTCAGTGATTGCCAAAAGATCTGTAATTACCTTATAATAACAGCTTTCATTAATGTCTCCTGTCCCTTTCCACTGCTCCCTTAAAAGACCGTTGCTATGGCTCATCTGTCTCCTGCTAGGAAGACAGAGTGGCGGTCCTTCACACTGCATGCCTGCATTAGGCTTCAGAGTGAGGAGGCGTGTCTCTCAGTAATCCAATCTGATTGGCTGGCAGGAAGCTGCTGGCTACAGCAAGTTTGCATGTGACCTAAGGGAATGCAGTTTTGGCCTCAGAGAACTGGCAAAGGAGCCATCTTGAGAAGATCCTCATAATGTAGAATTCAAAACAGCCGTAACTAAGGGGAAAACTCAAGGAAAACAGTGGTAAGTGAAGAAACTACAGGTTGCTTTATGCATAATGCTGCTGCAGCAGTAACATATGCAAAAATTAGATTTTTTGATGAAAATATGACCGTTATCCTTTAAGGGATTTGAGCAACTGAAATCCAGCATGCACGATCCTAAAATCATGATCAACCATACACAGTAGATGGTCAGCTAACCCTGACAACTTAACCACCTCCGGACCGCCTCACGCAGGATCGCGTTCCGGAGGCGGCAGCCCTGTGCAAAGTCACGCATATATGCGTCATCTCGCGAGACGCAAGATTTCCTGTGAATGCGCGCACACAGGATCGGAAGGTAAGCGAGTGGATCTCCAGCCTGCCAGCGGCAATCGTACGCTGGCAGGCTGGAGATGCGATTTTTTTTTAACCCCTAACAGGTATATTAGACGCTGTTTTGATAACAGCGTCTAATATACCTGCTACCTGGTCCTCTGGTGGTCCCTTTTGTTTGGATCGGCCACCAGAGGACACAGGCAGCTCAGTAATATATAGCACCAAACACCACTACACTACACCCCCCCCCCCTGTCACTTATTAACCCTTTATTAACCCCTTATCACCCCATATAGACTCCCTGATCACCCCCCTGTCATTGATCACCCCCTTGTATGGCTCCATTCAGACGTCCGTATGATTTTTACGGATCCACTGATACATGGATCGGATCCGTAAAACACATACGGACGTCTGAATGGAGCCTTACAGGGGGGTGATCAATGACAGGGGGTGATCACCCCATATAGACTCCCTGATCACCCCCCTGTCATTGATCACTCCCCTGTAAGGCTCCATTCAGACATCCGTATGTTTTTTACGGATCCACGGATACATGGATCGGATCCGCAAAACACATAGACGTCTGAATGGAGCCTTACAGGGGGGTGATCACCCCATAAAGACTCCCTGATCACCGCCCTGTCATTGATCACCCCCCTGTAAGGCTCAATTCAGATGTCCGTATGTTTTTTACGGATCCACGGATACATGGATCGGATCCGCAAATCACATAGACGTCTGAATGGAGCCTTAGAGGGGGGTGATCACCCCATATAGACTCCCTGATCACCCCCCTGTCATTGATCACCCCCCTGTAAGGCTCCATTCAGACATTTGGCCCAAGTTAGCGGAAATTTATTTATTTTTTCTTACAAAGTCTCATATTCCACTAACTTGTGTCAAAAAAGAAAATCTCACATGAACTCACCATACCCCTCACGGAATCCAAATGCGTAAATTTTTTTAGACATTTATATTCCAGACTTCTTCTCACGCTTTAGGGCCCCTAGAATGCCAGGTCAGTATAAATACCCCACATGTGACCCCATTTCGGAAAGAAGACACCCCAAGGTATTCCCTGAGGGGCATATTGAGTCCATGAAAGATTTACATTTTTGTCCCAAGTTAGCGGAAAGGGAGACTTTGTGAGAAAAAAAAAAAAAAAATCTATTTCCGCTAACATGTGCCCAAATTTTTTTTTTTCTATGAACTCGCCATGCCCCTCATTGAATACCTTGGGGTGTCTTCTTTCCAAAATGGGGTAACATGTGGGGTGTTTATACTGCCCTGGCATTTTAGGGGCCCTAAAGCGTGAGAAGAAGTCTGGGATCCAAATGTCTAAAAATGCCCTCAGGAATGTGGGCCCCTTTGCGCATCTAGGCTGCAAAAAAGTGTCACACATCTGGTATCGCCGTACTCAGGAGAAGTTGGGCAATGTGTTTTGGGGTGTCATTTTACATATACCCATGCTGGGTGAGATGAATATCTTGGTCAAATGCCAACTTTGTATAAAAAAATGGGAAAAGTTGTCTTTTGCCGAGATATTTCTCTCACCCAGCAGTATATGTAAAAAGACACCCCAAAACACATTGCCCAACTTCTCCTGAATACGGCGATACCACATGTGTGACACTTTTTTGCAGCCTAGGTGGGCAAAGGGGCCCACATTCCAAAGAGCACCTTTAGGATTTCACAGGTCATTTACCTACTTACCACACATTAGGGCCCCTAGAATGCCAGGGCAGTATAACTACCCCACAAGTGACCCCATTTTGGAAAGAAGACACCCCAAGGTATTCCGTGAGGGGCATGGCGAGTTCCTAGAATTTTTTCTTTTTTGTCACAAGTTAGCGGAAAATGATGATTTTTATTTTTTTTCTTACAAAGTCTCATATTCCACTAACTTGTGACAAAAAATAAAAACTTCCATGAACTCACTATGCCCATCACGAAATACCTGGGGGTGTCTTCTTTCCAAAATGGGGTCACTTGTGGGGTAGTTATACTGCCCTGGCATTTTAGGGGCCCGAATGCGTGAGAAGTGGTTTGAAATCAAAATCTGTAAAAAATGGCCGGTGAAATCCGAAAGGTGCTCTTTGGAATGTGGGCCCCTTTGCCCACCTAGGCTGCAAAAAAGTGTCACACATCTGGTATCACCGTACTCAGGAGAAGTTGGGCAATGTGTTTTTGAGGTGTCTTTTTACATATACCCATGCTGGGTGAGAGAAATATCTTGGCAAAAGACAACTTTTCCCATTTTTTTATACAAAGTTGGCATTTGACCGAGATATTTATCTCACCCAGCATGGGTATATGTAAAATGACACCCCAAAACACATTGCCCAACTTCTCCTGAGTACGGCAATACCAGATGTGTGACACTTTTTTGCAGCCTAGGTGGGCAAAGGGGCCCACATTCCAAAGAGCACCTTTCGGATTTCACCGGCCATTTTTTTTTTACAGATTTTGATTTCAAACTACTACTCACGCATTCGGGCCCCTAAAATGCCAGGGCCGTGAAAGTAGTGTAGTGCAGAAGTGTAAAAAGTGGCCTGGTCATTAAGGGTGTTTAAGCTAGGGGGGCTGAAGTGGTTAAAGGGGTTGTCTCACTTCAGTAAGTGGGATTTATCATGTAGAGAAAGTTAATACAAGCCACTTACTAATGTATTGCGATTGTCCATATTGCCTCCTTTGCTGGCTGGATTAATTTTTCCATCACATTATACACTGCTTGTTTCCATGGTTACAGACCATCCTGCAATCTATCAGTGGTGGTTGTGCTTGCACACTATGGGAAAAAGCACTAGCCTACGTGCGCTTCCATGGTCCCGGCTACCAGAGAGGTTAGCGCTTTTTCCTGTAGTGTTCAAGCACTGGAAAAATGAATCCAGCCAGCAAAGGAGACAATATGGATAATAGTATATTAGTAAGTGCCTTGTATTAACTTTCTCTACATGATAAATGCCACTTACTGAATGTTGTTGATGTTACTGACAGCAATAAGGAGAGGCGCTTAGGTTGGTACGTGTTTCTGGAGTATGCCAGTTCAAAAAAATCTTTGCACTCACCATCTTATCCACATTGTGGTCACCTTGTGCCTTTGACAGTGCCGTCCTGCCTCTTTCTTACTACTTCGGGGGAATATGCTATGTAATACTTACCTGCTGGAAACGCTGGGTGGAAACATGCTATTTGATAACATTAGCAGTGGACTGCAGCATAACAGGGGTCATGCTCGTCTCCGATGCGTGTGACAGCGGGATAGATAACAGGGGCACAGTGGCAGTTTCTAAATGAAGTTGAGAAGTAGCTGTGAAGAAGTGAAATCTATTATTTGAATCTTCACAGCTTGATGCCTCTGAGATATTGTTGGAACAGCGGTCAGCCAGGTAGCACAGCAGTGGGAAGCCGTTTTGGACATGAAGGCTTCATCGGATCTTATTATATTCTTCAGTAACTGTTAAGACACAACCCCCGTGTACATGTACCATCTCTGTTCGTCCTCCAGAATTGGTTTAAGTCCGGTGGCTTTTATAGTCTTTATGCAGACAGTTTCAGGAATTTCTCCATAGCAGTCCAGTAACCATCCAATCCACAGAATAAAATCCTAGAATAGTTTGGAGAATTTTAGATGGCTTCCTTCTATTCTCCTACTTTCCATTGTTATTTGGGGGGAGGGGTGGTGTGCCATTGTGATAGTTTTACAGCTTTGGTTATCATTGTAAAGGTAATCTAAACTTATCTACCAAGTTGTAGGTTAACTTTCCTTTTCTAATACAGGGCTGAGTGTGTAAATGGTCTCCCACAAGGCCTTCTAGTGCCAGTTCTTCAGACTGCTGTCATCTGCAAAGGACAAAAGACTAATCATTTATATGTGTGGCAAAGAAGGGAATATATTACCATACATAGACTCTTAGGAACACACTTGGGCCTCATGCACACAAATGTATTTTCTTTCCGTGCCGTATACGGAACCATTCGTTTCATTGGGTCCGCAAAAAAAAAAAAAAAGTTACTCCGTGTGCATTCCATTTCCATATGTCCGTATTTCCGTTCCGCAAAAAAATAGAACATGTCCTATTATTGTCCGCATTACAGACAAGGATAGTACTGTTCTATTATGGGTCAGCTGTTCTGTTGCGCAAAATACGAAATGCAAACGGACATCATCCGTATTTTTTGCGGATCAGTTTTTTGCGGACTGCAAAATGCTTACGGTCGTGTGCATTAAGCCTAAAAGAAACTTGGTTTGCAAACAAGTTGTTTTTACTAGGAACACTCCTGAGTGTTGGTTGTATTTCTGTCGGTTAAGAGCACGTATTGAGATATACCAGCAACACTTCTACTCTCAGCTGCCACCGAGAAAAAGATAAGTGGAGACCAAGTGTTGGATTCTGGATTGTTAAGTAAACGTTATTTTGTATTTTTAATGCTATGATTTTATAGTTTCATTTTGATTTTATGTGCACATGTATTTTTGGGAAGAGAAGTGGACGTTAACATATCACTAGTGTATCCCATCACTTTATAATCGGTGGGAGCATGATCTTGTAACAGAGTGGTCTAGCAGATTAAATTTTAAACTAACGGAAGATTCCCCCCCCCCCACATGTAGTGGTCATGTGGATGTACATCTACATGATCACTACAATCACTGTTGATTGTCCATAATTTTAATTGCTTATAACATTATTTGCTTAAAGGGGTAGTCTGGTTAAGTCAAATAGCGCTGGACGATTAGTCGATAAACTGAAACTGACCATCAGCCTGATTAACCAACAGAACTTTGTCATATTTTCGGTTCGGTTTTCCATTAATCCCCTAGTGACCACCTTTTTACGGCTGGGTCACATTTCACTGTGGCCCCATCTAAGTGCTTCATGGATCTCTCGTGCAGTGGAGAGCAGGGGCTCAGCACTCACTTGAGAGCCGCACTCCGCACTCGAACAGCCTGGACCAGCAGGAGTGCTAATTCGGGCTGTTTAATTCCTTGCATGCCGCGGGCTACGGCGCCTGCGACATGTAAGCGACGACAGAGGGAGCGGACTCCCTCTGTCTCCCATTAGCACCCTACAAATACGATCGCAGGGTGCCGATATGTGTGTATAGGCAGGCTGGGACCTGGTGTAGGCCCCAAGCCTGCCTTGAGACTTGGGTTTATGCCTCATTAACGTAGCTTGCTGGATTTTGAAACAGTAATGGGTGACACAGAACAAAACTGTAACGTCACAGACATAAGACAAGGCAAGTCTCGCATTACTTGTGGCTAAAAGAAGGCCTCAGCGGAGCTCAACACTGAAGGCTATGTTGAAAAAAGGAAAAAAAAAAACGCTTGGTCAGTAAGGCCCAAAACAGGCTGGTCACTAAGGAATTAAATATTGTAAAATAATATACAGGGTGGCCCACGAAAAAGTAGCCTGCCTCCAAAATCTCTAAATCAAACTGCCTAATAGTAAGTGTCTTATTTGTCCATAGCAACCAATCAGAGCTCAGCCTTAACATTTTTTAGAGCCCTGTAGGAACTGAAAGCTGAGCTCTGATTGGTTGCTATGGGCAACTAAGACATTTACTATTAGGCAGTTTGATTTGGAGATATTTGAGGGTGGCTACTTCTTCGTGCCCATCCTGTGTGTGTGTATGTGTGCCACAGCCCCAAATAAACGTTCGAGAATAGAAATCGAGGTTACATGTTCAATTAATCATGATTTTCATTTTTGTCATAATCGCCAAGACCAAATTTTTTGTTATCCCCTGTCCACAGATTAGATTGCGGGTCTGACTACTGGCACCTCCACTAATAACAAAAATAGGGCTCATAGCCTTGGGGATGAAAGGAGCATTCACACCGCCACACCATTCATCTCTATGGGACTATCTATAATAACAAAGTACCCTCCATAGAGATGAATGGCGCGGCAGTGTGCATGCTTGTCTGGCAGTTGCATCCCCACCGATCTAATTGTTATCCCTGATACTTTGTATAATGGTAACTGGATACAGCCAGGTTACCTTCTATCCAGTTGCCATTGTCTCGAGCATTGTTTTCATTTAATGTAATGCTACAAACTTGCATAACATTGGTTATATAGTCAGAAAATGTAAAATGAGTTGTTATAATTTATTGTAATATAGTCATTATTTTTCATCTGTAGACAAAACACAAGCTGCTGTAGTTATAGCTTATCAATGTGGCTGTGGGTCTCGGCGGCTCTCTGAATCCTTTATATCATTTGCAGACTTATTAATAACACACATCTCTTATGTCGATCACTTTTTAAATATAAACGTCAAGCTAGAACTATAATGAAACTAGAGCCGTAATAAGATCTGTCAGTAGCAGCAAGATTCTATTTTTGGACCATATTCTGATGGCAACAGCTTTTTCCACACTGTATACAGTAAAAATTAACAAAGGACCTTTTAGATTTGTCGATTATATAGCCAATGTTTTGAATGCCTTGAGGGGTGTAGTTTCTAAAATGGGGTCATTTATGGGTGGTTTCTAATATGCAAGCCTCAGAAAGTGACTTCATAACTGAACTGGTCCTGTAAAAATTAAGTTTTGGAAATCTTCTTAAAAAGGTTAAGATTTACTTCTAAGCCTTCTAACGTCCCAAAAATATTTTCAAAATGATCCAAACATGAAGTAGACATATGGGGAATGTAAAGTAATAACCATTTTTGAAGGTATTACTATCTATTATAAAAGTAGAGAAATTGAAATTGGGAAATTTTGCTGCAAACATGCTGCAAGTTTATAGTTTATCGCATTCAACTCGCTCATGTGTGTCTGGCTTTCAGCAACAGTTCTGTTAGGGGTCTTTTAAAAAAGGACATCTGTCAGCAAATTTGTTCCTATGAAACTGGCTGACCTGTTACATGTGGACTTGGCTGCTGAAGACATCTGTGTGTGTCCCATGCCCACATTGCTGAGAAAAATGAAGTTTTAATATATGTGAATGAAGGCTCTAGCTAGTAGCAACAGGGGCATTGCCGTTACTCCTAGAGGCTCAGCTCTCTGTGCCATCTGCACTTTGAATTTAGGAGAAGTCAGCACCAGGAATGATCGCGTTTACACTGCCTGGTCCTGTCAGAGTGCAGAAAGCGGGGCAGTTACAAAGAGAACTGAGCCTCTAAGAGTAAAAGATGCCCAGAGAGGAGCATTGCACTTGTCGGTATACTGTGTGATGCTGTAATTGAGTCACTCATCCCCCTTCCCTCTTTGGCTGAAAGTGAAATTTCGAGCAAGGCTGTTTCCCATGCCAATAGTTCAAACACAGGGAAAATTGAAGAGCCGTGATAGGAAGTAGAGCACATGGAGTGACTTAAAAAAATATTCTATGAAAATATTAGCTGGCTGGGTGCACCACTCTTGGACTGTCTGCCGGACCAGCTGACCATTTAATGTGTATGGTAGTGTCCCTACTCTACCCCAGAATGTCGGGGAGAGGGCTCGGTTGGTTTGTGTTTCAGCATGCCTGATCCTTTGTCCTCAAGAAAGAATGTGTGTTTTTTCCTTTCTAATATACAGTATATGAAGTAGATGTGATCTCTGTCCAGTAATCCTCTTTTATATAAAGGTATCAGCTAGGAAAGTCGACTTGTTTCTGCTGTAGATTGAAAATGAACCGTAAAGCTTACTGCAATAATGTCTGACAGCTCATCCCATGGACCAAAGGAGAGAAGCTCCCTGTTCCTAAGCCGCAGGGTATATACTTAATCCACCGCAGACCTATGCTGCTTTCATATTTGTTTCCAGGGTCTTCTGATTCTTTGTCTGTTTACATCTCCTCCAGTGCTCTTGGGGAAAAAAAATCCTCTTCCGTGCTCTAGCCTGGAAGACTTTGAAAGGACATTCATTAAATTTAGTAATTTTCATGTTCCAGATGAATCATACTTAAAAAATGTATTTTACTTCTTTCCATTTACTTGCAAATGTCATGCTTCAAGTGATTCTGTTGGCTGAAAAAGATCTCCAGAAACCTTAATACATTTTCCTTGCTGACAGCTGTGAGGAGCAGCATATGTATTTCAAGACAGAAGCCGGAAAGGTCACAAGGAATGAATCAGTAGGTTCTTCCCTCCTTGGTCATCATACAATATATTTCCTGCAAGGATATTCTGCTGAAATGTCTGCTAGAACACTGAGGTGTCATTAAGTTCTCTAGAATTTATACAAGTCTCCTTCCAGGCCATGAAGGCACTATTGTATGTTTATAGGGCAGTACTTTTTATGGAGCAACATGGACTAGGTTAGTGCTAGGCATCCTTTTTGGTCCTCGAATAATTACTACTTATTACTTTCTTCACATTTTATCATCTGTCATATATAAGTGGGATATTTTTATTTTAAAACTTGTGCTTTGTTCAAGCTTATGTTGCTTTTGTCTTTCTCTTATGATCAAATGATGGTCATAAAAGGACATCAAAGCGGATCCTCTTTACTTCAGTAGGGATTGAGTTTTCACAAAATAGTGTATGAGGTGTTATGAGAAACATAAGGTTTCGTTTATCAAAATTGTCAGGAAAACTGGAATTGTTACTTACAGCAGCCAATTACAGTGCAGGTTTCATTTTTCCAGAACAGTAAGAGCCAGCCAGGGTTGGACGGATTTACAGAAACCTCTGCGCAACCGATGTTCCTCTGTTTCCATAATCCCCATAGTGGTGAATAGGAGCTATGCAAACAGCATAGTACATCAAGCTACGTCAGAAGATGTGTGGAGGTCTGAGTGTTGAGAAATCAAGGGGCAGAAACTCTTCACTGAATTGTGCCCCTTCAAGTTCAGATTGGTTCCATTCGGCACTTCTCACCACTTCTCAGAGAGTGGAACATGGGCTCTATGATGTCTTCTCCAAGTAAAGCCGTCACAAGGGACACAGTGGTTAGTTGAGCACTTTTGCAGCATTTAGGCAGCAGGGTCGTGAGATGTAGATAACTCCTGAACATGGATGATGGTAGAGTTGATAAGTTCTTTTAGACAGGTTATGTCTACTGGGCTTTCATGATACCTCTCCTTTACATCTGGTCTGCTTTGCTCTGGCCCCATCCAGGCCAGATCCTTCTTCAGGAGGGGCTTGAGTGACAGTTCCATACTTGAGCTTACTCTCCCTAGCCTTTCCTAGACTAGACTAGAATATCCTAATCCTTCTCCCTTATGGGAAGAGGAAACCGCTTCACCTGATGTCTGGTGGTGGATGCTACAGTCAATACTGTGTGCACACTACATTATAAATACATTTTTTTTTTTGCACTTTTCACTGTACTGCAACTCTGGAGCAGGATGCTGCACTTCGGCCCCTTAAAGGGAACCTGCCATGTTGAACATAGATCATACGAGTGTATCACTGTACAGCAGCGGCGACATGAAGTGCACGGCGTCATGGCAACCAATGACGCCGTGCGCTCCTGCTGTCAGAAGGATTCCCGGCCGGGTTACCACGGACCGCTCTCGGCCGAGGAACACGGCCGTGTGCATGAGGCCATAGGAGCAGGAATTTATACACCTTTTACTGAATCTTTCCCCACAATCTGCTCAGCTCTTCTTGCTCTATAACAAGCTACCTGCTGATTACTTTGCATATTCGCTGTGACTGGTTCCCTTTAATTTTAGTGATTGATAATGCATGTAAAAGAAAAAGATATTAATGGACATTTATCAAGATGGGCGTACCCATACACCAGTCTTGATCTAACTGCACTGACGTGAGATGCGCCTAATTTATTGATAAATAAGGCACATCTCTGCCCTGCTGTGGGCCAGATACTGAAGTATACTCCAGTTACAGGCTGGAGTAGACTTCAGCTATAACTTATGCCACTTTCGGACAAAAGTTATAGTAAATCCGGCGGATGGTGTAAAGCCACTCCCCTCCCGCTAAGCCCTTTTCTCCGAACTTAGGAAAAGTGTGGAGAAGGTTAAAAAAAAAATCAATTTATGGTGCACCTATGACGCTGTTGGCATTTTTTTTTTTTTTTTATTGAAATCTCCCTCGTTAATTTAAGATTTAATTAACTCTTGGTTTGAGCCCCCCACCCATGACCACCACCAAATTTTAGCTTGCTACTCCATATTGCCTTCTCTCCCTTTCGCCATTGGACTTGAATCCTCTCTATGCCGCTGGTTAGCAGCTATGTGGTAAGCATTAATGTTGGAAGGCACGCCAGCAAATGGAGGGGCCCTACTGCTCTATGTTCTTACCTGCAGCATTTGAAATTCTAAATAGGAAACCCTCACTACTTCAGTTTTCTCCCCCTCATATTGGCTTTTTGTAAGTCTGAACAGGCAGCAGAAGTGCGACAGCGTTTGTGACATCAGAAATGTCACATTTAAAAGTCATGACCATGTCAGGCACACTTAGAATTCAGCAAGGCGATATTTAATGGTAAAACAGAGCCCAGCAGGCAGTGGGATGCGCTCCAGAACCCTGCTGGTCAATGAAAGCAGCACGCCTGTCTATTAGAATTGTATAGGAAAGTAGAAAGAAGTAAAATGCCTTTCCGCTGGCCATCTGTGTGTGCCTGGCACTTTTCTCCCTTCACCACCACCTTATTGCTGGGCACTTATGCACACACACAACCTTTCTTTTTAATGCCCAGCGTTCCTGGCACCAGTCCTTTTTTTAAAGGAGTGCGAGCTCTGACTAGAATATCTTAAAAAATTGGAATTTTAGCCTGACACTCGGCTAATAAATGGAGCGAGGAGCTGTGAAGGACAAGGGAAATGTTCCTTATGTCTGCAGTCCTCTCAGGTTGTTTATTGGGGTCACCTCAACCCCTGAATTATGTCCGCTCCTATTTTTATGCCGTAGCTCATCTTTTATTCCGCACATGAAGGCTCTGCGAAGCTGCGGCAGCCTGCAGTCCAAGGGCAGAGTTAGTGCCTTCTCAGCGACAGAGCTTTGTCTTTTCAGATAAGGCCCCTAATGTGTGTTTCTGAGTTATTATTGTTATATTTCACGGTGAGCTGACTGAGCCTTTGCAAGGACTGTCTGCAGAAAGCCATCCGTTTGTCTATTGCTTTGTCCTTCATTTTGCAGGGGTCGCCATCTAATTGATGCTCCTGTGTGCTCAGCTGCTAGGAGCAAAGTTTGGAAATGTTTTATGCGCCAGCAGCGGGTGTCCTGGTGCTGTGGGCGCCGTTGATGTAGCCCGAAAAGTTCTAAAAGTTCATTATTCAATTTTCAGTGGAACGAAGTCTTGTGGGCATCTGAGGAGAAACGGAAAAATTAAATTAAATGAGATCTGCAGACCATTGGCTGCGGGTTAACTAAATGGGTGGCATGGGTAGGGGGCACCTGCACTTTCATGCACATTGAGCATATAATGATCCTGAATATCATTATCTTTTCTTTACTGGAGACTTTTAAAAGCAATTAAAATCTGCACTGAATTACATGCTTGAATTATTGATTGTGAATGTTTGTTTCCCCCTCTGTCTTCTAAATCAAGCTAATAATTGCCATATGGGCTTTGGCAGCAGAGAGGGCATGCTGCGCACGGTGCCAGATGCTGATTTACCATGAGGCTGTGAGAGATGTGCACATGAACTGTCAGTGGAGACAAGTACACTGCCCACTTCTTCATAGACCTGTAGCCTATCACAACTAGTACTAGTCCTTTTTAGGCCTTCTAATCTTAAAATCACCCGTTTTTTGCCATCTGCTTTAATTTGCTACCCGTGCTGCTTCTCTTTCAGTCTTCTCTGTACTTCTGGCGTTTAAATTGGAAGATTTTTTTATTTATATTTTTTTAATTTTTTTTTTCTTCCAGTGGCTTTTAATGGCTTCAATAATGTTTTTCCTAATGATACTTGTACCAGTTTACCTTTATGCAGCCTTGGATTGGCATCTTTTCCCTCATTCCCTGATGTTTGTCCCATAGTTGTTTTTTTTTATCTTTTTTTTTTTTTTTGTAACTGTAAATGGTGCCAGTGCATTTTGGCTTTTTGGCTGGATGGTCCACAAGTCTGCCATTCCATTTAACACTATGGGACTGAGGGAGAGAGCAGAGTACAAGCACTGGACTATCTCTGGTAGCCCCATAGCGGCAGACGCTCACAGGAATCGGCCACTTTTATAGTATTTTGTTATGTACTGCTTCTGTTGCATAAGTTACCTTTCTTCCCGATTCCTAGCTTGTTTTTTGCTCCCGTCCTCAGTTGTAAACAGAGACTGTGCTTTTCACCTCCCATTTATATAACATAACATGTGGGATGCCTAGCTTCACCCACCCATCCACTTGGCAGTGCGCACTCCTGTTCCTCTTGCCTCATCACTTGGACTGCACAAACTCTGGTGGAAGTGTCCTGCACATGACCAGTTTACTCCTTCTCCTCTTCTTTATATGCAGCTTTCAAGGACGTATGTTTCACTGTGTACACGCCCTAGGTAGTGTTAGGAGCGTGCAAAGTGAAACATATGTCCCAAAAGCTGCATATAAAGAAGCACAGCAGGAGCTCACTAGACATACACAGGCCATTTCCATCGGTATCTGCACAGTCCAAGTGATGAGGCAAGAGAACACAGAAGAAAGCAGAGTCTGTACAGAACCATGAAGGATGGGGGCGTTCTCTGCCAAATAGGTGGCTGAAGCTAGGCATCCTATGTATTACATCATATGACCGGCCCACGAAAAACAGTCACTGTTTACATCTCAGGATGGGAACAAAAAACAAGCTACAAACCAGAAATCGGGAAAAAAGGTAAGGCTACTTTCACACTTGCGGCAGTGTGATCCGGCAGGCAGCTCCGTCGTCGGAACTGCCTGCCGGATCCGCCGATCTGGATGTGACTGAAAGCATTTGTAAGACTGATCCGGATGCGGATCCGTCTCACAAATACATTGCAAGAACGGATCCGTCTCGCCGCTTGTCATGCGGACAGACGGATCTGTCTTGTATCTTTTTTCACATTTTTACTGGTCTGCACATGCGCAGACCGGAAGGACGGATCCGGCATTCTGGTATTTTGAATGCCGGATCCGTCACTAATACATTCCTATGGGAGAAAATTCAGGCAAGTGTTCAGTTTTTTTCGAAGGAGATAAAACCATAGCATGCTACGGTTTTATCTTTTGCCTGATCAGTAAAAATGACTGAACTGAAGACATCCTGATGCATCCTGAATGGATTGCTCTCCATTCAGAATGCATTAGGATAAAACTGATCAGTTCTTTTCCAGTATTGAGCCCCTAGGACGGAACTCAATGCCGGAAAAGAAAAACGCTAGTGTGAAAGTACCCTAACTTATGTCGTGGAAGCAGTACAGAACATACAGTAAGGTAACAGAAAATACTATAAAAGTGGCCAGCCCCTTTAACCTGTATCCTTTGGATAGTGGAGAAGTTGCCTTTATTTAACAACCCCATAGCACACTCTATGGGTGATAGTAGTTTAAAAAAAAAAAAAAGCAAAAATGTTGAGCAGTTCAGGTATTTCTTTTGACACTTTTTCTAGGGCCTAAAAAGGAACACAAAACTTGGTGTGACAGCACCCTAAGGCCGAGTTCACACGAACGTGTGTGACCCGTGCCTGTGCTGCGGCCCACAAATAGCAGGCCGCAATGCACGATCGCCGGCCGTAGGTCAGCCGCATCGGATCGCGGACCCATTCACTTTAATGAAATACACGGCAATACACAGCCACAGTCCCGTGCGGCCGTTCCGCGATTCCGGATTTGCGGACCCATTGAAGTAAATGGGTCCGCATCCGTGATGCGGAATTCACACGGAACTGTGGCCGTGTATTGCGGCCCGCGATTTGCGGGCCGCAATACGTCCACAGATCACACACGTTCGTGTGAATTTAGCCTAAGGGTGGCTGTGCACACAGTGCAGATATGTAAGCAGAAAATCCACATGAAATCCTCTCCGAAACCAAACATAAACCAAACATACATTTGTCACATTTTGGTGGTACTGTGTTATGCTGTGGTTTTTTCGCAAGAAATCCGTGCGGATAAACAGCACATAATTCGCACTGTGTGCAGGCACCCTAAGTGTTTTACAGAATTACAAAAAAGATCTGCTTTATTCCAGAAACGGCACCACTCTTGTTTTTGGGCCGTATCTGGTAATGCAGCCCATGGACGGAGTGAGCCGTTTTCTGATCTTAAAGAGCTTGTAAGAAGTTGCTGCCGGCTGAGGAGAAGTTGGTGTAATAAATTTTGCTCCACTAGATCATCATGTCAATGTGCTGACCTTTTCAGATGCAAGTCCACTTGGGGATATACTGTATATAGATCATCATTACATCTTTTATTCCTGACTAATTACACATTGAAAGCCCTTTTTCAGGTCTGTAATGACGTCCTATGTCACTCTAATCTCCCTGCCTGTTAATAATTCAGTGAACTATAGCCGCCCATGCATCCGTATCCATAAACATCACCATGTACGTGAATGGCAGGGAGCGCCCACCGCTTGATGGCTCCTTATAATGTACACATGTTGGAGTTCTAATAAAAATGGTTTGTATGCACCATGAAAGCACAGGAGGAACAGAAGCATATCTTCCACCAGTTTCACTGCTCATTTGCATTGCACTCTTGTGGCTTGCTTTATTTTAGGTGTCTTTTAAATAATAGCATGTAAGTGGGTGAGCATAGCCAGCCATTAATGACTGCAGCAGAACACGGAATGTGGAATTCATCTTATCCCAAATGATCTTTACAAAGATTGGAGACTCAATTAAAACTTCTTACTTTTTCCGAGGCTGAGATTCTCCAGCTAACAAGGAGCTGTCTGCCTCCTCTGTATTCCTGGCGCAGTGGTGAAACTAAAGTGTACACAGATATTCTTGGTCATTAAACATTCACTAATTGATGTTCTTTTATATCCCCAGGGCTCGGATATAGAGTAAAGTCTTTTCTCTATGGGAATTTTCCCCCCAAAGTTTCAGTAATAAGCCTTTTCCGAAAGGTTAATTAAACTGACACCAGCGCAAGGGGAAAAAAGCAAATCTTATTTAATTTTTTCCTTTTTTATTACAGTGAATTTCTCCACTTCATGTTTTGACAATGCCTTCTTTGAACAGCGCTTTAATCGCGCTATAAATGTGGTTACATCCAGAGATTGCTGGAGTCTGTGAAAACAGAGTCTGTGAAGTGCGAGCCCAAGTAATTAAAATGTATCTACTGGAAGTATTGTAAAAAAAAAGACACTGGGGGACATTTATCACTCCAAAGGTGTCACAAGTCTTGGGGCACGGCTTATCAGTGCTCCAGATTTTTTTTAAAAATACCTAGGAGCCATTGGCTACTGAACTGATTCATTTAGGCGCCAAATTAAATTACATTTTTAGTCACCAAATTTAAATACATTTAATTATAATTAAAGACTTGTAGGAGAAGATGAGAGAGTAGTGAGCCAGCTCTACATACAGCAAACTTCCTGCCAGAACTAGGAAACCTATAGGAGACTATAGCAACACATACCTCTTCCATCCATTGACATCTCCTGTCATGTAGACGTTCTCTTTCCTCTTCTCCTTTGACCCAGACCGCCATGACTGATTCTTTCAGCCGCATCTAGGCTCTGCAGAGTTTGTTAAAGTGTTAGATTTCTTAATTTTTCTATAAGCTTCCCCACATTTTCAAGTACTAATTAACTCTACTGTATTGGTAGAGGGTTTGCGCCTATCTGTAACTAAACAGTTTTACTTATGGGAAGATAGCGCTAAAAAACTTTATTCACATATAAAGGGTTAAAAGGCTGTCTACCCACTAAATGTAGTATAACACTTTGTATAGAGGGTAGGGATAACTTGCGCGTAAAAAATCCTCAGTTTGCTTGACTGCCAATACCTGCTGCCCTGAGATTAGTGGATACATCCATTCATTCACCTTGCTCACTTGAATCAGCGGCAATGTGGTACACCATCAAGCATTCAGATGGTAGAGGAGGATTGCGCAGGATACAGGCACCATGTATCAACTAATCTCAGGGCAGCGAGTTGTGCAGGTGTTGGCAGTCAAAAAAACGGCGGGGTTTTTATGCGCAAGTTATTCCTACCCTCTATACGAAGTGTTATACTACATTTAGTGGGCAGATAGCCTTTTAACCCTTTATATGTGAATAACGTTTTTTTTTGTTTTTTTAGCGCTATCTTCCTATAAGTAAATCTCCCCACATTTTCAACACAACCTCCCCACTCTGGTTTCCCAGCAATGTCATCCTGCTGTCCTTCCCAGTCCTGTGCCCACTGTGCTCCCCAATGCCCCTGCTGAAAAAATAGTGACCCCAGTAGACCTAGTGTCCCTATGGGGACTACAGCAATTATAATGCCCCCTAAAGTGCCCTCCCCCAGTAATAATGTCCGCTAAAATGCCCCCGGTAATAATAATAAAACCCTATATTGTGCTCCCAGTAGTAATGCCTAAATAATGTCCTCTATTAGGTCCCTTTAATAGAAATGCCCTTACAGTGCCTCCAGCATTGATATCTCCTATTTTACCCGAGGTAAAAATGCTACTATAGTGCCCCCTAAATGTCCCCTATAGTGCCCGTAGTAGTAATGCCCATGTACAAAAAAATCCCACTATAGTACCTCAGGATTAAAATGCCACCAGTAATGGCCCTTATACTGTCCCCTATATTAAAAAATTCCTCTAGAGTGCCCCAATTATGCTGCTAGTAATGTCCCCCAAAGTGCCTCTCCATAAGTAATGTCCCCCCACAGTGCCCTTTCAACTGTAAAGCCCCCCAAAGTGCCCCTCCAGTAGTAATATCCCCCACAGCTCCCCTCAATTAGTAATGTCCCTCACAGTGCTCCTCCTGTAGAAATGTCCCCCACAGTGCCCCTCCAGTAGTATCCCTCATAGTGCTCCCATTGAGTAATGCCCCAAAGTGCCCTTTCAGTATTATGTCCCCAATGCCCCCTGAGGTGCTATCCTTCCTGTTAGTAAAGGCCCCCAAGTTGGCAGTGAAAAAAAATAAATAATAATACTCGCCTGTATCCCACATTTGCCAGTGTTCATGATGCAGGCCACAACCTCTTCTGGTCTACGGCCACATCGCTTCATTGTGTCCCGGCGCAGGCAGGCGTGATTGTAATCACGCACGCGGCGGCTGTGATGACATCATCACGCACGCCTGCGTGGGTATTTACTACCTCATAGGCTTTAGACCTTCTAAGCCTGAAGCCTATGAGGGTGATCATCTCCTGTGCCCCGCTGCAGTATTGAGCTGCAGCGTTGGGTCTAGTCGCAAATGGTGACGAGACTAAAAAGTCTTGTCGCCATTTGTAAATTCTAAGTCGTATTGGCGACCATTTTGGTCGCCATCTGGAGCACTGCTTATGTGTGGCAAAACTTGACATGACTTTTCCCCGCTCACGCCACTTTTCCTAAGTGGTGAGAAAAGGGGGTGTTGTGTGGAAATATATAGGGGTTTTTCTACCATAGGAAGTGACTGCTAAGCCCCCCTCTGACCCTCAGAGTGAAAGGGCAGTGGCTCCTTCACAGATTTGACCATCTGTTGTTTAGGGGCCTACAAAGCAGATCTGTTCATTTGAATGGAGCAGGAGAAATGCCAAACACATCCTCCTTTTTTGGGATTGTCAAGGGTTCCAGAGCTTGAAACCTATGTTCATGTTTTGAGGTATCCTCACAAACCTTTATTCCCATAGAACCCCCGTCTCGTTGTCATTTCTGTGTAAACTCTGCTGAAGTTTTTCGGAAGAACTACCGGTACTCACCCGGGTATCCAGCCTCCCTCCTCTCCAAATAGAAATTCTTATCTAAGTTGTATAAATCTTTTTGTGTCATCCTGTCCTTCTCGTTGCTCTCTCTCTCTCCTCTGTACAGATTACAGGGAGCATTGCTGCCTTTCTTTCACCTTGTAGATCTATATCTCAAATTAAATGTTTTCTTCTATTTCCCCTCAGCTCTCACTTCTATCACTCATTTCCCGAGCAGCACTGCACATAACTTATACATGCTGTGCTGATCTGTTTCCGAAATATACTGCTGATTTCTGATAAGAAACTGACCGCTCGGAGCCTTATTTTATTTCACTTTTTAACAAGAATTGCGTGTTCATCATGCCGTTCCACAATTAGTTAATTTTGACACTTTGAGATTTGAGTACCTCTCCCTCTACAGTTGTCCTGGAAACAAAGTGGCATTGTAGACTGTACTTTTGTACCGTTCTCGAGTTGGGCTGGGCACACACAGTGCTACCCCACATGTTGTTAATACGGGCACAAGCCACATTTAAACAAAGGGAGCCCTTTAAGAAGCAGCACCGTTTGATAATTAAGGTGCTGCCATTACCAACTACCCTCTCCAGTTATGCATTTATTAAACAATGTTTAACCCTTTATACTCCTGGCCTTCCTGGAGCCATAACATTTTTATTTTTCTGTTCACATAGCTGTATGACGGCTTGTTTTTTTGTAAGACCAGTTGTACTTTCTAAAGGCACCATTTACTGTTGCATACAGTGTAGTGGGAAGCTGGTAAAAAAAAAAATCCAAACGTGGTGGAATTGGGAAAAACAATTTCACCACAGTTTTATTGGCGTTCCCTATGTGGTAAACCGGAACCATGCCCTTCATTCTTTTAATATTTTTTTTAATTTTTTTTTCTTTTCATCTCCATATTCTGACCCTCCCATTTTAGGATGCAGTGATTGCTATGATGTTTATTTATGTGGCAGATTTGACAGAGGGCATGCAATGCTCTGTAAGTGGCGGCACTAACTGGTCGAATATCAGAAAGCATCTGTAGATGTGAATGGAGAAAATAACCACAATGTAGTTGTAAGAAATCTCGTTCGCAAATTGCATGAAAATTGCATGAAAAACCATACAGCTGCTCATAGCGGGCATGAAAATAAATCAGTCAGCTCTAAATGTACCCTATTTATTAAAAGCACTACAGAAAAGAGGCCTGTAAGGGGAGCCATGATGATCGCTCATCGCAGCACACTAGGGCAACATATGGTGGGAAATCGGTATCCTCCAAGAGTTTGTGACAGCAGCTGATATAATTGTGTGTCCTGGAGGAAATAAGGATTTATTAGAAGAAGAATCGATGCCAGACCATGTAGAGTGAATGTAAGCTATAAGAAATGGCAATGTGAATGTGGCCAGAGGCTTGCTGAGAGTATATACCTGTACTTATAACTACACCATGGGATTTGTCATTTTATATTCACTAGAAGCCCACTAGGTGGCAGACTTTGACCAGGTTTGAAATCATCATCTGAATGTCTATCATCCCATTGTTTAGATTTCTAAAGTACCGTAAAAAAATCCTTATATAATAGTATTACAGATTATCTCATAAATGCTAGCTGTGTGCAATACCGAGAGGCGGTTACTATAAAAAAAATAAAAATCTGTTAAGCACTATAGAAACACTACTGAATAGCTGTAACATTACATGTCAAGTTATACAGTTTATTTCTGACACACATCATTTGCAAGTAAACAGCTAAAGAGCATTTCTGGCTTTCAGAGAATACATAATTATGTTCTTTTAGCACAGTAATACTTCACTACAAATAAATGCGTCATTATATTCATAATGGAGTCCATTATAAAGAATGGAAAGACACATAGCATAGGAAATAAATGGGAACACGTCTGGAGTACCCGAATGGCAACAGTCATGACTATATATATTTCTATGAATCTATCTAATATATAAAGCGGAGTGTGTGTGTATGTATGTCCGCTAAAATCCGCACCGTCGCGTTTACAATCACGAACTTGGCACACAGGTACATCAGGTGTCCGGGAAGGTTTTAGACCAGGTCTCAGCTCTCTAGGATGTACCGTTCCTGAGATATTACTAAAAAATGCATTAGCCAATAGGAGCTCGCAGGTCCTCCAGCCTCCACATACAGTTTTACTCCAGGTTTCCATAACAACCCAGCCATTTTTCTTCATTGCTGTAGGTGAGCTTTAAAGGGAACCTGTCACTAATCAAAACCATCCCAAGCCGCCAGCAGTACCTGCGTGTAGCCCGCAGCATGTTTCTGATGATGCATTTGTTCCTGAAGGCAGATGCAGCAAAAGTACTGAAAACTTTGTTTTATCCCCTGCCCGGCGCGCGTCTCCACACATGCTTGAAGTCACGGAGGCAGTGACCTCCTTGCTTCAAGTCACGGTAACCACGACCCCTTTGCTGTGACTGACAGCCGGCTGTTCGACTGGCTTTGCCGAACTCTCTGCATAAGCGCTGTCAGCCACAGCGAAGGGGCAGGGAAGGGGGCGCGGTTACCGTGACTTGAAGCAAGGACGCCGCTGCCTCCGTAACTTCAAGCATGTGTGGAGAAGCACGCCGGGTAGGGGATAAAACAACGTTTTCAGTACTTTTGCTGCATCTGCCTTCAGGAAGAAAGGCATCATCAGAAACACACTGCTGGCTACACGCAGGTACTGCTGGCGGCTTGGGATGGTTTTGGGAGATGACAGGTTCCCTTTAAAGGAAATCTGTCACCAGGATAATTGCTATTGAAGTAAAGCCATGGCCTAATAGCACTTAGTACCTTATTTCAAGATGTGCCTTTGTTCCAGCCATAGATGTTTTTATACCAGTTTATTTGGTATGCAAATGAGCCAGTAAGGTGCCCAGAGGGGCGTCACTCTTGCAGGAAGGAGCCCAGACACGCCCCCTGCCACAATGTGTACACCCTCAAAAGACTTAAAACCTCGCCCCCCAGGTCCAGCTAAGCCACGCCGTTAGGCCATGCCCCCTCCTACTCCTGAGCCGACGGGGATTGAAAAAAAAAATGAAGGTAAAAATCTACTTCTGTCAGCTGCAGGGGTTAAAGGGAGGGTGACTTTATCCCTCCAGCTCAGACTTAAACAGCACAGTGCTGCTGTCTTAGGCCCCCTGCACACGAACGTGTGCACCCTGTGGTCGTGCTGCGGGCCGCAATGCACGAACACAGTCCGTGGGGCAGCCTCAGCGGATCGCAAAAAGATAGAACATGTCCTATCTTTTTGCGAAAGGAAGCACGAGACGGAAGCACTCCGTAGTGCTTCCGTCGGGTTCCGTTCCGCATCTCCGGATTTGCGGAACCATTCAAGTGAATGGGTCCGCATTCGTGATGCGGAATGCCCACGGAACGGCACCCGTGTATTGCGGATTCGTGTGCAGCAGGCCCTAGAGTGAGCCCCTCCACTCCTTACCCGACTGAAAAAATTAAGGTAAAAATCAACTTCTGTCAGCTGCAGAGGTGGGAGGGAGGGTGACTTTCTCCCTGCAGATCACACTCAGACAGCACAGTGCTGCTGTCTTAGAGTGAGCTGTTCAAAAGGACACGCCCCTTATCCAATAAAGGCCACTGTTAAGGGGGCCGGCCCCTGTGGAGGTCACTGTCAAGGGGGTGGTATGCTGTGAAAGTCACTGTTGAAGGGGAAGGCTGCTGTAAAGGGGGTGGGCTGATGTGGAGGTCCAATTCTCAGGGACGGGGCACTGTGGGGGAAGGGGTCAGTGTTAAGGGGTGGGGGGCTGTAGAGGTCACTGTTTTGGTGGCGGGGTGCTGTAGATGTCACTGTTATAGTGGATAGTGTTGATATCTTTTAACGACACACACAAACATTAAATGAAATAGATTAAATATACCCGTGCTAAGCCGGGTCTTTCAGCTAGTTTTACATTAGTGTGATGCTACTATTCCTAATCCTGGCCTCCATTCAGATTACAGTAAAGATAATTATTAAATACATCACATCCTGGAACATTAGGCACCATCAATTGTCTTGGCTTGAAAAAAAAAATATAAAGATGTTTGAAATTGTTGGCATCTGCCAATACGAGTGTTGCGGATGCCAAGACTCGTAGGACCAGATCTCTGAAATCTTTAGCCAAGTTCATATACAATCTGATAGCACACATTACGCTTTCAGGGCAGTTTCTGTGTCCCTTTTTAAATGGCAACTTTAATCAATTATTTTTAATACTTGTATTCCCAATGAGATAATCCTGGAGCATTTGTCTTTAGAACGTTGCATTGTGCCATTCCTAGTTCTTCCTAAAAATGTATAAATACAACTGGGTGTTAACAGTTTGGGGTGTGTCCCTACGAACTCTGACCCTGTCCATTGAGGGCTGACGATGTCGGACTCTTTAGGGACGCAACTCCAACTGGTACCCAGTTATCAATACAGTCATGCATTTCTAGGAGGAATAACAGGAGCAGCACAATCCCATGTCAATAGGGTGTGTCCTTACACAGTCTTACACTATTAGCACTGATTGGACTGTCGCTGACACACCCCATTAACAAGGGAAATAGTAAAGTACAGTTGTCACTTTATATTAATGCATTTTTAGGAGGAACAAGAGAGAAGCGGGACAATGCAGAGTTCTAATAAAAGATGCTCCAGAATTACACGAGTCAGCAGAACCAGGGTTAAAAGGAGACTTCCATCAACTTGTAATTCTAAAGTCACGCCATGTATTCTACTTTCTGTCCTGGCTCTTTAACTTCCTGTATTTCTGGACTTTTAGCATGACAAAGAGCCTCACTTAACAGTCTGTCAGACCATTCACTCTGACCAGACAGCAACCCCTCATTTATCAACTTAATTCTAGCATCACACATTACACTAATCAATGCAATGCTCTTCTGTGGACATCTTTATCTGAGCTGTGATACGGTCATCCCAATCCTACACCTACTGTTATAAAAGGATTACCCTTCAGATAACCTCTTTCTCTCACAGCAGCAGTAAACTAACAATGGATTACCTGTCTAGATAGGAGGTCTTATCATTTATGCTGACCGCTACAGAAGGACAATATTTGGTGGCGAAAAAGGACAAACTGCATAAAAAAATTCAGAAAAAAGTGTTCTATAAATATGAAGTAAAAAAAAATACCCTTTTCTGATTAAATTGTCCCTATAATTTTTTTGGGTGTAGTGATTGGGGCTGAGCTGCAATAGCAGGCACAGCCTATGGAAAAAAGTAGCACAGTCACCTTATACAAACCGTTTAATAACTGATGCAACTTTGGTCAGTGATCAGTTCTTTTTTATTATAAGATGTTAGCATGACTTGAATTGCAGGACCTACCCCCCTTCCTCCCAATTACCTGTCCCCATGGCCTTCTTCGGACTGTTCATATCTCCATTTAGCTTTCCGTTCTTCTGACTCATCAGGAGAACAGAAAAAAATGGGTCCGTTATTTTGAGCATCAGTTAGGGCTCATGCATACGAACACATTTTTTCCCGTTTCCATTACCTTTTTTTTTTTTTGTGTGGCCCGTATGCGGAACCATTAACTTCAATAGGTTTGCAAAAAAACGGAAGTGACTCCACGTGCATTCTGTTTCCGCATGTCCATTCTGTAAAAAATATAGAATATGTCCTATTATTGTCTGCCTCTTTCACACGAACGTGGCCGTATTGCACCGCATTTGTGGGTATTCTGCATCACGGATGCGGACCCATTCACTTGAATGGGTCCGGAGATGCGGAATGGTGGGGAACGGAAGCACGGAACAGAACCCTACGGAAGCACTTCCGTGGGCTTTCGTCCAGTACTTCCGTTCCACAAAAGGATAGAACATGTCGTATCTTTTTGCGGAATGGGCGGATAGCGGACCCATTAAAGTGATCTACTTCGGCTGCCCCACGGTTGGTGTTCGTGCATTGCGGCCCACAATTTGCGGGCCGCAGCATGGCCACGGGGCGTACACGTTTGTGTTCAAGAGGCCTTACAGGACAAGGATAGGACTGTTCTATTAGGGGCCAGCTATTCCGTTCTGCCAAAATACGGCATGCACACAGCTGGTATCCGTATTTTGCGGATGCGCAAATTACGGACTACAAAACATCCAACGGGTGTGTGCATGAGCCCTTAGCATCATTTTGCACTAAAAATAACTGATCCGTCTTTTTTGAGCCTAGGTTATGATCAGTTTGTCACTTCCGTCAGAGATCAGTTATTTTTGACGGAAAAAAAGTCCTGCATGTCCTCCCGTCAGAAATAACTGATCTCTGACGGATGTGACAGAAACTGATCATAACTGATGCTCAAACTAACGGTTCCGTTTAGTTTTTTCTTCTGATGGATGAGAAGAACAGAAAGTTAAACAGTGATGTGAACTCCGCCTTACTTAAGGCTATGTGGCTGGAAATGAGTGACTCACTTGCAGTACCGGCGCCTCCATTTTTCCGCAGGTATCCTGCAAAGCTTTTCTTGCGGCGCCAGCGGTTGTCATAGTGAACTCAGTAGGCTTTAAAGACAGGTTACATCCATTTTTCAAATGTTGCCTTAAAATGAGAACACATCAAGGGACTGCCTTAAATGACATTTGAAATTATATGACTAACACGCTCGTACTTTTCCACCCTTTGTAGTTGGGAGAATGGCATCGGTGATTTATGATGCCATTTTTGACATTGGAAGGATCAGAAAGGTTTTGAGTTTAATGAGATTTTTTTTTTTCCCAGTAATTCCCCTGGGTTTCACTTTTTCTATAGCAGAAAAGAAAAAGGGAGAAAAAAAAAGAGCTCTGCGTCGTCCTCTTCAGAACTCCGGCTTGCACTAGCTGGGGAAGATGAAGGAACATGGCAGCTTTATGATGTTGAGGAGACAGATGCGTTCTGACACGGCATTGAGCCTCCTAAGAAAAATGCCTGCTTCAGTGTGCGGCGCTCTTCACCAGCGTCTTTGACTGTTTAGCAACGTCTTGGCAGGCTCTTCAGCCACGTAAGGCCAGGTAATCACTCAGTATGGCAGTGGCGTCGGCTTTGTTCAGTCACGTTAATTTCTTCAGCAAATTTGGAAGTTCACCGAGCGTGATCTCTTCTTCGAATCTGATTGTTCCTCTCTGATTAAAATGTTTCTTTCACCCCTGCAGGCTGCTAGAAAGGCTCACAGTTAGCGGGGTGAAGGCCGCTGCCGCTTGCTTAGATTGCGATCAGTGCTGGTTACAATCTCTGCTTACAATCAGTTTTAATTAATTGGGCTCTCATTTAGCTGCAGGCCGGGCACTTTCTTCTGATTAGACACGGGGAAGAAGAGCAGACAGCTGGGGGAAGAAGGGTGCAGCTAGTAATTACCGCACTTTTCTCTTTTCTGTACTTTTATATATTTTTTTTAAGATTCTGTTGACTTGAAACTTGTTTTCTGTATTTAGAGTCAAAGTGTCATATGTACCATTGCCTTTATTCAAAGGATTCAGAACATTTCCCAGCTGGTCTCTGTGTAGCCACACCATTAAAATTGGAATCTTCCTCATCCTGGAAGTGATGGTGTGTAGAATATGTGTTTATTAGGCTACATGCACACGACCGTATGTGTTTTGCGGTCCGCAAATTGCGGATCCGCAAAAAAAACGGATGACGTTCTGTATGGCATCCGTTTTTTTTGCGGATCCATTGTAATAATGCCTATCCTTGTCCGCAAACTAGAAAAAAAAAATAGGACATGCACTATTTTTTTTGCGGAGGAACGGACATACTGATGCGGACAGCACACGGTGTGCTGTCTGCGTTTTTTGCGGACCCATTGAAATGAATGGGTCCGCATCCTATCCGCAAAAAAAAAAAAGGAACGGAAACAAAATACGGTCGTGTGCATGAGGCCTAAGAATTGTAGTTCACAGCATGGCAGTGCCAGCTCTACAAGATGGTGGACGTATAGATATGCCCCCCCCTCGGGTCGTACCCTCATTAGTCTCCCTAAATTGTAGGGATCTCTAACCTG